>NW_026923052.1:0-20933 GCF_032062105.1 Saccostrea cuccullata
AACTTATAAATAACTACTTCTATGTAGGCAAGAGGCTATTCATACATGTATATATTTTGAATACAATTTTTTTTTTTTACTTGTTGTCTAATTCTAAAAGGAAATATAAAGAACCGTGTCTCTTTTGGGGAGCCGTTATGGATATGGCATATGGTATCAGACATTAATCGTTATACAAGTAACAGCTTTTCAAAAAGCTTGCCTGACGTAATCAATTAATATCTGTGAGAGAAGTGATAAACCTCTTGAGCAATCCTTTTTCGTGCTGTCTTTTTATTTGAGAACCTTGTAAAAATATTTAATTATTTAACTTGTAAAGGAACGATGTCTTTGCTGCATAAGTGGCGTAGCATCGATTTTGAAAGTGGGGGAGGGGGGGGGGGGCAGCCAGTGATAATTTTTTACTTAATACCTGAAAAAGTTGACAAGCAAAAATAAAATTCAGATTTCCTATATAGTATAAGTAAGGTTGGGGAAAAAAAGGGCAGCCCCCACCTCCCACCGTTGCTATATGCTCCTGTGCATTCTGAAGAGTTGTTAGCAGAATGGTTAATGCATGTGGGTTTTCTGCCAATCGCAACTCCTCGGTCCCACTCCCCGGGTCTCATCAAGGGAAGGAGACCACAAATGTTTTGTTAATTTATACGCCATGACACCCCCCCCCCCCTTTCACAAACTTTGAAATAAAAGCATGGATGATGTATATAGACCTTTTTTCTGTGGAATATGGAGTTACATTTATTCTATGTAATGATATTATCTAAAATATACTACTTTTAACTCCGTTTTTACTATGAACAGGAAATGTATGAATTTTTAACATCCGATGATGTCGATACTTTCGAGTTTGTTTTTCGACATCTGACGAAAAGACCCGAGATGATGCGATTGACTTTTCCGCAAGTAGATCTATTGATCTACCCCTGGATCTACATTTAAAACTACACCTTTTCTGAAAGCTGTTGTCAAATCATTCATATTGTGAAGTTAATGTGAACATTTTACAGAATGGATATAACTAAATGCATATGTTGTGGGAAAGCATGAAGTAAACAGTAGTAGTTTGTGTTCATTGATCTTGAAACGTGGGTACTATAATTTTTTGAGGATGAAATAGGTTAAACCATCATTTAGGCCTTTGTGGAAAAGAAATTTAAGCTTTCGCACAGGTAATTTCTTAATTTCCTCAGATCGTCTTGAACCTGGTTGAACTGCATCGATCGTTTGTGGTAATTGGACTAGTCCATTAAAATATGTAATAAACCAACAGAGGGGAAACGAAATAATTTCATTTGTTTTGCATGTCCATATTCTGATACATACGATTCATATATTGTTTTAAGGATTAAGATATAGGTTGTAGATAGAATTTCTAAAACAAAGGAAGATGGAGGTTACAATAACAAACTTTATTTAATTCCATGGAAGTTAGCACCCCCATTCATACAATAGAACAATCCCAAGAAAAGGCGCGAAGATAGCTTACTCGAGCGATTCACCCCTTTTTTTTTAGAACATAAAGGGACTGATCCAGTAGTATAGAAATGCAAAAAAAAAGATATACGGACACTTTGGAACGGTAAATCACATGGAATAATCTGTTTCATGCAAACAGAGTAAACAAAGTAAATACATGTACTGCATTATTTTGAATCAGTAAAAAACATTGTTTCCCTGACGAAAAGTTTCTTTTAAAATGCAGATAAGATTTCCATTTAAATCAGCTTGCACAAAATCTAGCTGTCTGCGTATGATCTATTAGTTTAGGATCAAGCAATTATCAATCCTTATTACAGCCTCACGCCGTATCGTCAGGCAATCATACATTACAAAGGCGGATCCAGGGGGGTTTGGGAAAACCCTCCCCACTCATTAATTTTTATTTTTTACAAGTGTTATTTTATCATTTTTTGACATCGGTAATTAAGACTCTAATAAACATGAACCCTTTGTTGGTACAACTGTGAAATATACATCAACTACGTAACAGGAAATCACTTTCCGCATGAACGCACACAACACACAGGTAATCAACAGAGAGAGTGCCTCGGAGATCAGGTAGTCTATGCACCTAGTGAAGTCAAAGATCACAGTACAATGTAGTTAGGTACCAACAACAGAAAACTGCATAGTTACTGTGCTACTCAGTAATATTCTTTTGCTGATAAAATGCATAGAGGATATTCAATGTTTTGTAGTTGAATATGGAATTTATTTCACGAGTGGGACAGGATTTTTTTATTTTTTCACGAGTGCGAAAATATCAAAAAATCCTGTCTCACGGGTGAAATAAACTCCATAATTCGACTACAAAACATTGAATTTTCTGTTTATTACATTTTTAAAAAAATTCTTTGATTTTTCCTTTCTCTGTGTATTTTTGTAATACAGTCATAGACTCGGGACGTCATAGTTGAGCGGTTGAGACGTCATTGCAATTTGAGGTGAAAACACTGTTAACATGGATTTAGCAACATATGTTTGGTAATTTTAATAGTTTTATCCGTTGTCAAAATGGTTTATTTATTTCCATTTATTATACGGTATACCTAATGTGTATCAACCAATTTTACTGTTGAATTTACGCTATCACGTGACGTCGTGATCCGATTTTCCGGATCACCAACATGTTGTTTTCTGCTCTCTGAAACTGATGACGTAGTACACAGAAATATGACGTTATTTTTCTTGCTCGTTAAAAAGTCCTTTGTTATTATGCTTTGTTTTTTGGATAAATGTTATGCAATTGATCTCTAAAGTTTTCTTTTGCTATATTTTGCTAGTTATGAGGGGGTATATAATAAATTTATCATTAAAACGGTAACTTGATCCGAAGAGCCGTATCACGTCTCGTTGACAGGCGCGGATCATCAGATCAAACTCGACGCTTCGCGTCTCGTTAGATCTGATGATCCGCGCCTGTCAACTCGACGTGATACGACCCTTCGGATCAAGTTACTGTTATAATAATATATATTTATCTTATATTAGGTAAAGGGAGATTTTCTTTACAGCAATCTTCGTTATGGGAAGGGAAATCGAGAGTTTTCCCGCACTTCTGATATCCGTCACACTGTGACAGGATATCATTTTGATATCCTTTCACAGTGTGACAGGATATCATTTTTATTCAATGAATAAATTACAGTATTTCACGGGTAAAAATGTTATAAATGTTTTTAAACTATGAATAAACTATTATTCAGAGGTTTTTTTTAACGTTTTAAAAATTAAATTAGTATATTTATTTTTTACAAAACCAGGTTGGCTTAGCAAACACCTCTAGTTTTGACACATTCTCCAGTTTTTTGTATTTTTTTTCTTCAGTTTGAAATTTCATTTATTGTACACGTGTGTTTATATTCCAAATCATATTGACCGTATTGTTGTGAGATGTGTTGTATTTGTATTGTTTCATTATGTATATAATTATAATTAGTAACATTAAGTTTCCAGAGTGGTCAATATGTTAAGTCATTTTTTCTAGAACATTGACTTGAACTTTATTCATGTCCAGAACTTTCCAGGAATATCATGTACTTACAACTTCTAGAATATTCTAGATTTATATTACTGTATACCTGGTAAATATCCTGTCAAAAATTATTTATTTTGCTTTGAAGACAGCCTAGAATTAAAATGATTCAACTATTTCACCTTTAAATATCTTGACAGGCTTTCCTTGAATGGACGCTTTGAAAATTGTGAAAGAAATTTCTTTGATGCTACATGTAAATTTTGTTTGCGGCCGATTTGATGCTTTGCATCAATTTAACTTGTTTATTACTGTAAATAAATTATTGTTAAGTTTAAACTGTGTGATTGATCTTTGCTGGCATTTAGGGCTATTCTGACCCATAACAGTATATACTCTAGTAAGTTGAAAAGTACAAGTTAGGGATTCTGAAAAGAATTCAATTTTAAAGTTTTTTAGTGTTTAAAAATTTTGCACATTAGTTGTACCTTGGAAGTTTGCTTGACAGACTAAATTAACATTGTAGATGCCTTTAAAGTAAAGACAACTTGAAGTCAACTTCTTGTATTCCTAAAATTGTCAGATATAACAATCTTCGAAAGCAAACAGTTTAAAGTCTTGTGTTAAAGTTTAATTAGATTTAAAACATTTATTAAAAATTTGTGTTGATCGGTCTTTGAAAAAGCCTCAAAAAGTATCCCCAAAGTGCTGGAAAATGCCCCAATTAGAACCATTTAAAACAAAATTTTCTCGGGGGAGGCCCCCCGAACCCCCGTCTATGGGAGGGGGACATCCCCTCCCACGCTCTCCCCATTCGGACCTCAAAACCCCCAACATGAACTTCAGGATCCGCCACTGTACATTTCATTCAAATATATAATCACCAAAGTTTTATTTATCTATTTATCTTAATATAAGTTAAAACATAAAAGTTAGGATCAAGGGGTAAAAAATCATAGCATGCTTTGTAAACATCTTGCCACTGGTAAGGCAAATAAAAATTTTAAAAAGTGCTACATTTTCTCAATTAAAAATTATGAGGAATTATAACATTTTCCTCAAAAAGTATGTCAAACTTCATGGTGAAGGTAATAGGGTAAAATTTAGAGTGCATTTTGAAAGGGCTTGTCACAGGTAATACCCACAAATATATGAAAGCCCTATCTTTTCTCTTTCAAAAGTTATGATCAATATAAAGTAATATCAAAATTTCCTGAAAAGTAGGTCAAACTTTAAGGACAAGGTAATGGGGTCAAAATTTATAGCTAGCTTACTGGAAAAGGTCTTGTCAAAAATTATGAACACGTAAAATACGAAAGCCTTACTCTTCTCATTTAAAAAAAAAACTATATATGGCTATTTGGTTTAAGTTTTTGTGACGGGCGGACAGAATAACAGAGGAATAGAAAAAAAATAAGTCTATAAGAAAATAGAAATATAAATCTAAATAATTCAACAGCAAAAAGTTTCAAAAAATATTAAACCAAAGAAAAGAAATATTACAAATTCATGTACTTAAAAAAGTGTCTTGTTTATATTATTATTGTACTACGAAGTGGTCAAAAAGTTCGCAAACTATCTCTATATCTACAAAACCATCATTCAGAATAGAATAAACTACGGTACACACTTAGCCAAACACAAGGTCTATAAAAAGCCATATGCTGAATAAAGTTTCTCTCCTTGTTTGTGACGTCACAATGTGAAAATGACGTCACTATTAAGGTCACTTGTGACGAAACATGTTTGCCTCATAGGCTCTATTCAAGCGACCGAACTTCCTGTTTTCAAAACGAGGCTCGGCGTACATACCAACCGCAGAAGCAGCATGGCGTCAATGGCTGTTGAGAGAAAGTTGAGTTCGGTGTCCCATTGCTGTGTTCCGCTGTGCAATGGAGACAGTAGACAAGATTTTACACTTTCTTTCCATCGCTTCCCAAAAGATGCAACCCTTCGTAAGAAGTGGATTGTCAAACTAAGGAGAGACAAAGGGCCCGACTTCCAAGTAAGTTTATTCAAGGTCAGCGAGTACTTATGCTAGGGAGTAGGACTTTTAACTGGCCGAGTGGCGACTTTTTAATTTATAGGCAAATTAAAACTCATAATTTTTTAAGAGGTGTATATTGTTTAATAAATATTATCTTAATTATTATTTTCAATTTAACACAGACTACGCTTGCAGTTAATCCGAGATTCCTCGATAGTCTAACTCTGACTCACTCGGTCTAGACTAACTCGGGGCCTGAACAGCCACAATAAGTTTGTATGAGGTCTTAAAGGTTATGAAAGACCTTCCAAAGATCTCTAGATACAGTCTGTTTACAAGATATTTAACAAAATATTAAGCTTGAGCCTTTGATTTTATAACACTGAACAGTTAAAGTAACCCGATGTTTCAAAGGGGGGGGGGGTATTTTCTGGTATGCAGTTTTCATTTTAAATTCATTGTTCTTAACGTGATGATGACGCAAGGTAAAGCAGAACCAGATTGGTTGCGTAGAGCCAACTTTGTGAAAGATATCATATAAAAATCTCGGAAAATGTCTGATAAGCATATAGCAGAATTTAATTATAAATTATTTCATAAATTATTAAATAATAACCTGAGTGTGAGCAAGTGGAATCCAAATGTACAAAAATTTAGTGCTAACTGTGGAGAAGTAGAAAATATTATACATCTCTTATTTAGCTGTAATGACTCAAATTTTATATGGCACAAAATAAGTACAATTTTAGGTTTCAAAATAAGTTGGAAGCATATTGTAAGAGGTTTTTATGAAAACAAAGACTTAACCAACGGTTTGAATACATTGATATCTTACATTGCGTTAAAAATTTTCAAATATAAGATGAAGTGACAGATACAACTTGTAACAAAGATTCCCTGTTTAATTTTGTTAAATCATCTTTAAATACATATCAGTCTATTGCAGAATTTTCTTATGAAAATGTACAGATTCACAAATTGCTAAAAAAAATTGTCTTAATTTGTATAAAATGTAAATATATGTTACCAGCAGGTCCACAAAACCAGTTGTGGAGTCTGTGTGTTAGCATGAGGGCATTATGGACTCTTGAAAGTGTGGAAGGTGGCCTATCATGCTAACATAGGAACATACTATATTCTTTTATAATTCCATTAAACAAGTATTTACACATTTGTTTTTCATATGTTTTCTATTATTATCATGATTATAAGTATAATTATCATTTTTAATAATTGTCTCAAATCGATTATAGCTTTTCTTCTTTCTTTATTCTATGTAAAAAGAAACAGTTTATCTGTGTATGTATTATATATAGCTTTTCTTTTTTCTTTATTCGTTGTGAAAAAAATCATCAAAATTTTAATGTCAATATTTTTCTTTTTCCTTTATTCTGTGTGAAAAGAATCATCAAATGTCAATGTGTAATGTAGTATATATGTGTGTTATTTATATCATTGTTTGTTATCAATAAAAGACATATATTAAAAAAAACTTTGTGAAAGAGATGATGAGAGATGGACTTTTACAGAGTGTAGACTCTAATTTGTGCCAGACAACTCTTTAAAATATTGTGTCATCATCTCAGTAATACCCAGGTATGTATTTTATTATCATTGTAGATATCCGTACTTTTTATGCCGTAAACCTCACTGTTGAATGACGCGGACGTCATTCTGCAACCAGGGGGAGGTTGTAGTAGTGTATATAATATGGGTATATAATAAATAAGTGTTTTAAATTTAATGTAAATAAATTAAACTACCATAATACATAAATATATAAAAAGCTTGATCCGCTCCTTTATATCCTTAGCCCTTTACATGTACACCTGTATATAGATAATTAGTTACCTTAGGGCAGTTCAAAGGTTTTGGAGTGTTATTAGTTCTTATTGGTAGTTTGGTTGTCAAGTTGATTTTCATTGGTTTTATTCTTATGGTCATTGGTTTTACCGCCAAAATATTCATTCTTTGTCTTGTTGAGAGATGACCAAGACTGTATTTTTATGGACTCCATGATTATGACTTTTTGGACTGACAAATTCCATTTTCTGGTAAGTACTAACTTTCTTTATTACTAATTGTCAAGTAATATGTCTATTTCATAGATTTGCATTTATTAAAGATCCCAATTTCACTTTATATTAATTGAATGAATGACCACGAGAGAAAGATGTTATTTTTATGATTGGAATTATTGATTATAAAGATCAGTAATGTATTATATTATAAGTTTAAATTGTTATATTCAAGTTCACCATGTATATTTTATGACCCAGATATTTGGTTACTTTGTTCAAAGTGAACAGATGATTTGATTTTAAAGGAATATATATTTTAATGTATACTGTATTAAATTACAGAGTCCATATAATGTCATTTTCAACTATTACCGCCATATCATTGTGGAAGCCTTTTCCCACAGAATGGTGAGGAATTATTTGTTTTAATTAGTATTATTTTTTATGCCTTTATATGGGAGAAAATATGTAATGTTCATATACTGACTATAAGAGTTATCTCCCTTAATTGAGAGTAAATGTACATATATGCATATCATCTATAATATATCATTATGAATATGTTACTTGAGAGCTTCATGTATGGATGATGTGGTATGATTGAATTGATGTGCTATTATATTGTTGTTTTATTATATTTCAGGGCTGTTAACATTTGTAATTCGTATATGCTCACTGTGTCGAATAAATATATAACCTGAACCCTGACATAGGAGTACGTGTTGTTCTTCATCACCACCCCCTGTTACACCTGTATAGTATTTGTATTATAAGATAAAAATAATATTTTGTGTGGAATTTATTAAGAAAAACTAACAACATTATGTTTGTGTGTTGGGGTAGGTGGGTCCTTAATAGACATTTCCAGTATAGCGAGTTTGAACTCAGACTTTGACTTTGCCTGCTGATAACATAGAGGTGTATTGTGAAAGGTTGAAAATTCTTACTAGACATTTGTTTGTCAAATTGCAATATAAAGTGTAAAAGTTTTAAACACATTGAATGACTAATCTTCATTAAATTAGATAGGGGTAATATAAATTTACCTTTGAGTGTTAATAAGATAATCTATTCAACATGGAAATAGACTTTTGATATGCATTCCCTAAGTATCCTTTTATCCATGTACGAGTTCGAGTTCAGGAACTCTGGAAATGTCTACTAGCAAGCTTTGCTTCCTTTCACCTTTTTGTACCCTCACCCAAATGTTGTGTTTCAAGTTGTTAACCGTATTTTTTGCCAATAAGGATTTTTTTTATTCCAGATTACAGACTCTACTTTTGTATGCTCCAGAGATTTCTCAGCCACGGTGTGATACAAATACTTTGTATTTTGTATAAGGTATTGGTATAGATACTCTCTCATGCTATTAGTTTAAGTATGGAAGGAGCCAGTTTTATTTCGAACGACGAATTAAATTCGGGCTCAGAATTCCAGAATTTACAATCAGTAATGGTGGCCAAAGGAAATAAAACGCGGTCCGCTAAGAAATCCTCCAGCAAAGCTAACGAGAAAATGGAACAATTAGAAAACAGAGTCAACGAAAGGTTAGACACTATGATGAATTTTCTAAGAGAAAGTATTGAAACTTTGTCCAGCAGTGTTTTAGAGAATACAGCTTCTCATAATGTGCACGAGACAAACGCGTCTCATAATTCGTTAGCAGATCAGGATACCGGTGGTTTATTCACGCGGAGACCTGAGCCCATGGTATCAAATGTAGACGATTCATCTGGAATGCGTCCGATTATACCTTTGAAAAGTGAAGTCCAAATTGAAGGGACATTAAGTGTGCTTGAAATGGACGATATGATATCATTAGCTCCAAGTGTCAGAGAAGTACGTTAACTATTGGGTGATAACGAATCCTCAGTTCAAGAGGAATCTATTACTGCCCATGATTTTGATAATAATCAACATAAGTTGGACAGCAACAACAACAATAGATTTCAGAAATGATCAATAAAAGTGATGAGCATACAAAAACTCTAACTGATATTTTTGGCAATGTTTCGTCCTCTGAGGAAGAAAAAACTGGATTAGTTTTAGACAAAACACAAGAGGAGATCTTGAAAAAGTCATGGAGAATTACTGATCCTGAACGCTTGTCTGCTTACAGAAATGAATATAGACAATGTTTCCCTGTTCATCCAAACTCGGCAGCATTTCTAGATGACATTTTAGAACCAATGTTATGAAAAAAACATGGAAATAAAACCAAAGGTTGGGGGAAAAGTAAACATTTAATTTCCCAGCCGTACAAAAGTATTGAAACTTTGGCATATCAGGAACAGATGGCTGCCCGTATGGGTATTATTTCATTAAGCTACATGCAGCAAGCTTTAGGAACGTTGTTAGATTCTATAACTTGTCAAGATGCGGACACAGTTCAAGCAATTAAAGACATTTTCTCCATGTCTACCAAGGCACTAGATCAAATGGGGAGAGCAGGGGCTTTTCACCATCTAATAAGAAGGAAAACTGCAGCACAAGACTCTGGATTATATACCTTGAAGGATATTCATAGCAAAATTATTTGCCTGCCTCTTTCAGAAGACGGCGTCTTTGGCAAGAAATTAGAAGAGAAACTAAAAGAAAGGAAAGAGCAGAAAGATTCTCTTAAGGATTTACTTCCAGAATGGAATGAAAAAAATTCAAAAACACAAATTTTCAGAAAATTCTACTGAAAACTCTGGAAATTTAAAAAAACCCAGAACTACTACTGTTTTGAATAACAGTTACAGAACAATTACTCAGAGACCCAATTTCTCAAGGCGGTCTTATGACTACAAACCAAGAGAGGACAATTCGAGAAACACGTCTACATCTGCTACAGTAGTCAGATTTGGTTCCTTTCGGATCCCAAAGAAATCTAATAAATGACTGCAGATTAGAACAGGTAACAAAAATTGCAATGCTTCCCGAGATACCAGTTTGGGGTCGTCTCAAACATTTTGTACAAAACTGGATTCTTGTAACTCAAGACAGTTGGGTATTATCAATAATCAACGAGGGTTACAAACTAGAATTTCTTCAAAAACCCCAGTTTTTAGGGGTGAAGAAAACAACAATCCCTCAAATACAAAAACATTGTTTGTTAAAAGAAGTAGAAGATTTATTAGAAAAAAAATGCAATAGAACCTGTCTCAAATCAGGAGAGTCAAACAGGTTTTTACAGTACATTTTCCTTGTCCCCAAAAAGGGTGGCAAAATGAGACCCATCATAAATTTGATACCCCTCAACCAGTATCTCAAGAAGCAACATTTCAAAATGGACACTTTAAGCAAAGTGTTGAATCTAGTGAAACCAAACGATTGGGCAATTTCAATCGATTTAACAGATGCATATCTACACATTCCAATATTTTCAAAACATCGAAAATTTCTAAGATTTTGTGTAGAAAACCAGTGTTATCAATGAAAAAACAACGTGTTTCGGCCCAACATCAGCACCTCGAGTTTTCACCAAAATGGTGTCTGTAGTAGCAGCATATTTGAGAACACACATTATTCGTCTAGTAGTTTACCTAGACGATTGGTTAATAGTAAACCAATCAAAAGAAATTTTATATCAAGATCGACAGAAGTGTCTAAATCTATTGGTTTCACTAGGTTTCATAATAAACAAAGAGAAGTCTTGTCTAGAACCCACTCAGGAAATTGTATACCTTTGTTTTTATTCAGACAAAAAATAGTACTTCAATCTCAAGACAGTTTGATAAAATTGGTACAATCAACCGAAATGTTAATGCAGGGTCAGAAAACAGCCAAAGATTTTCTACAATGGTTGGGAATAGTAGCCTCATGCATAGATCTTATTCAAAATGCTCGTCTTTACATGAGACCTGCTCGGTTACATCTACTAAGTTTTTGGAAACCAAGCTTTCTAGATTTGGAGATAATAGTCCCTGTTACACCACATCTAATACAACACCTACAATGGTGGTTATATTCAGTGAACATTTCCAGGGGCAGATCTTTGCAACTGAAAGAAATTGGGGTGACCATAACCACAGATGCATCCTTGACAGGGTGGGGGTCACCTAAACAATCAAATAGTTCAGGGACATTGGGACAGTTGTCACAAAGGTCTTCATATCAACTGTCTATAGATGGAAGCAGTGTTTTTAACTCTGAAACATTTTCAAAAACAAGTACAAAACAGAACAGTTTTGATCAGATGCGACAATACGACAGTAGTTCAATACATCAGCAAACAGGGAGGAACCAAATCTCCACGTCTTTGTTATCAGACATGGGATTTGTGGAACTGGGCAATAGGTCACAATATCAAGTTGAAAGCTGCTTACATAGCAGGAAAATCAAATATTCTTGCAGACCATTTGAGCAGGGTCAAGATCAAACAAACAGAATGGATGTTGAACAGACAAATTGTTCAGAAAATTTTTCTGTTATGGGGTCAACCTCTGATAGACATGTTTGCATCTATTCACAATTGTCAAACACAGATCTTTTTCACTTGGTTTCCTCACAGCCAAGCATATGCATTGGATGCCCTGACGATATCTTGGGAGGGAATTTTTCTGTATGCTTACCCTCCAATTTGTCTTATTCCCAAAGTTCTTCAGTACATCAGACAGTTCAATTGTCAAGTAATTCTGATAGCTCCCTGTTGGCCACGGAGACCTTGGTACACAGATCTACTTCAGCTTCTAATCTCAATACCAAAAAGACTTCCAAACATTCCAAATTTACTTCAGCAACCAAACACAAAAATTTATCATCCAAATCCAGAAGTATTTCAACTAACTGCATGGCTTCTATCGACAGAGGTTTCAAAAAGAAAGGGTTTTCTAAAGACACTAGAACCCTTTTGGCAGCAAGTTAGCGAACAGGAACACAAAAAGATTATTCCTGTAAATTCAAACAATTCAGTAGCTGGTGTAGATCAAGGGAAATTGATCCCTATTCAGCCTCTTTAGTTGAAGTAGCAAGTTTTTTGACAGATCTGTATACCAAAGGTCTTCAGTATAGAACTATTGCAGGTTACAGGTCAATGCTGTCTTCAGTACTACCTCCAGTAGATAATGTTTCTGTAAGACAAATCCTTACATTATCAGACTCATCAAAGGAGTCTTTAATTCCAGACCACCAAAAGTTAGACTAGTCCCAGAGTGGGATTTACCAAGGGTTCTTGATATGTTGCAAGTTGCTCCTTTTGAACCTATAAAAAATGCATCATTGAAACATTTGACATACAAAACTGTTTTTCTGATAGCTATTACTACTTCCAGGAGATGCAGTGATCTACAATCTCTAAGACTAGGGGAAAGCTTTGTAAATGTTCAGAAAAAAGGAGTAACTTTCATCAGAGAAGGTTTGGCGAAACAAGATAGACCCAACCATTTTGGAGAAAAAATATTTGTTCCCACATTTTCAGGAAATAAGTTATTGGATCCAAAAAGATCTTTGTTTTTTATTTGAAGAAAACAGAAACTCATAGAAAAAAAAATGAAAACAGATTGCAATAAATTATTTCTGAGTTTACTTGAGCCACATCAAGCTGTGACATCTCAGTGAAAGGACATAGTACAAGAGCAATAGGTCCTTCTTGGGCTTTATTAAATGGTGCATCAATAAAGTCAATTTTAGATTCTGCAGATTGGAGTCAAGAATCTACTTTTTGCAATTTCTATCTGACAGATGTAGATGACAGCATACCAGTTCTAAAATGTTCTGTAAATAATTAATTATTTCAATATATGTTTACTGTGTAAATAGACTTTGTTGTTAGAGATGTGATCATCTTAGGCGAGTTGCAATTGAGAACATTAAATTTTGTTGTATATAGTTTCCAATCACTCAATATGTGTACATAGTATTTGGTGGACGGCATAACTAATGACAGATGAAAACTGCTGTTCTTGAAATTTTATTTTATGAGGTAAGAAATTTTTTCTTTTCCTCCATCCATTTCAGATTGCTTTTGAATCTGATTTATCCTAATGTATATTTATGACTGGTAAGTATAACGAACGAAATAAAATTGGAAAATTTGTTATCAAGTTTCATTTTTATGAGTGAGTTATACTTACCAGTCAACTTTCCCACCTTCCACCCCTAAGAAAAATTTTATTTTTGGAAGGTGTATTTTCATGTAGGTTGGGAACGTTCTGTCGCAAAAAAGTTCACATAATTCAAATTTTAAATATATTTCTTAATATAGTATTGATAAAAAAATCTTTCATTGTTCACGTTTTATTATTGTTGTCAATAAGTGGGTGTCAGTGTGACAGGGGCTTATGTCACGGTGTACTACCCTACACCCGTTAAATTGTAAAAACAACATGCCTGCGGATTGGGCAGTTGGGGGTTAGTCTATAATTATCTCGTTTGAGAAAACCTAAAGTTCCATATCCACTGTGTTTTTATAAGATAACACTGTTTCGTACCTATTCAAAGGCTAATAATTATATCTACTAGATCTCAGCATTTCATCTCCTGCACTTTTTGATATGCATTTTCCGACAATTTTTGTTATTATTTCGGAATCCGACATTTTCATTTTCATTTCCGACATTATTTTTTTTCTTCACATTTTTGGATTTATTTTTAAAGATACCTATATCGCACTTTATGGTTAAGATATATAACAAAGATGGAAATTGATTCCTTACAGGGTATTGTATATATGCATCAATTTATATAATATTATTTATGACGGAAGTATGATTTTTTATCATTGCCGAAAAAATACTGACATGAATTTGACAGATGTCGGAGATGAAAACTTTAAAAATGTAAAAACTCGGAAATGAAAAGTTAATTTATTATTATTATTTTTTTTTTGAAAATACCGGAAATGAAATGCAGCCCATTTAATATTACTCCAGGACAAGGTAAATGTGCATTAATTGGGGAAATCAAACTAAGTCGATAGATTGCTGGATTTATAAATTCCTTTATTATTCATATTTAATATACATGCTCATATAAAATCTACGTGCATTAATTATATACATGTATTTATACTTATGTCTCTCGGTTCCAATAAAAATTCGAACATTTTATACGCCCGTCCTAAATGGATTTTTTGGCGGGGGAGGGGGGGGGGCGTAGAAAATCACGCGGATATGTGTAAAAAAATTCAAAATATAAAAGAATACCGGTATTGTACATATATATTTTACGGGAGGATTTCTGTCGTCTATACTAATTCTGGTTCAACCGTGAGCTTTCCTCTTATTGTTGAACCAAGATTCTTTAAAACCTCAAGACACAAACACGAGTTATAATTTTGTAGTTTTATATAAGGAATTAGCATGGAATAAACTTTTACATGAGCTTGGGAACTATCAGCACCGAGGGTCTGATTCCAACTGACTATAATTTTTACAACAAAACATACATACTGAACAAAGACAGAGTAAAATAAAAGAATTAACAAAGGGTATATAGAAATCGAGTATCAAACAATTATTGAGTGAATTGTGACATTTTAGCAGTATGTATATAATAGAATTAAAGATGAAAGAATAAGTGTCAATAAATATAAACAGATGTCAATTAAGGAATTAACTGTCCAATCCCTGACGATGCCTCGGGTGGGATTAAGGCTGTACGGAATTTATATATAATTGATCATATTTGCCGAAATGTAAGAAAAGTTTTGACAATAATTTACACAAAGTCCGAAAAGTTAATTTACACTGTAATTTATAAGTCCAAAAATGTTGTATTTTACACCGTAACACATGCTCCGCCTTCGCGTAAAACACGTCCTCGTGTTTTGATTTTTTTTCTCTCAATAAAACCGGCCTCTTCTTGGTCTTCCTTGGTATCTTAGGGAGCTTTGAGAACGGCGTTGGTTTTCTAAAAGGACTGATTCGAGATTATTTTTTTCAACTTGTAATGAATCAATGGTCTGCAACATGGCGTTGTTTTGTTCCTTCAATTGTTTTATTGTCTTCTCAGCTTCCTCTTGAATTTTCATTACGTACTGACTATAGTCCTTTCCGATGTCGTTCAATTTCTTCTGCATTAAGTCCATAAGGATTTTGTCAGCCTGGGCGTCTTCTCTTAATTTTTGAATTGTCTTTAGATATGCATTTTCTTTAGAGTTATTTG
This sequence comes from Saccostrea cuccullata, assembly GCF_032062105.1. Lineage (NCBI taxonomy): Eukaryota > Metazoa > Mollusca > Bivalvia > Ostreida > Ostreidae > Saccostrea > Saccostrea cuccullata. The sequence continues at coordinate 15,572 of NW_026923052.1, forward strand.
TCTGTTGTTTTAACTTGTTTTCCATTTCTCTGTTGTCGTTTTGCAACTTTTCGATTTCTGACTCGGCTGTTTTGAACTTTACTGCCATACTTCTCCCCTGTTCTTTACACATGTGGAGTTGCTTTTTCAGATGGTTTAGCTCAGTTCGCAGAGTAGAAGAAGTATCACAATATAATCGAAACTGGCTGTCTCTTAGAGAACTGAATGGAAGATCTCGCAAAATTCGCTTGTTTTCGAGATACTTGCTCAGTCGTTTCATATCGCGTAATTTCCTTTTGCTTGGGACTGGTCCTTTATTCACAGGTTTTGGCTCCGTTTTCTTAATCTGTGTAAAACACATCCTTGAATAATGTCCAGATCTGTGGCATCGGTAGCACTTTTGGTGAACTGCAAAACATGAAACGTTTGGATGCACATTTCCACACCTTCCGCACACTGGATGCTGACATGAAGGGAAGTTGAACTTCTTCTGTCTCCACTGCGGTCGGAAAGAATAATCCATTGCTGTCCTAATACGTCTGCTTCATCTGTATCTATACTGTCAATTTTGGGGGAAACTCTCTATGTAGCTCTAGTAGAGTTCCAGGATCTGACTACTACAAAGTATATGTAGCAGTCCCGGGTGTCGTTACCCTTAAGATTCTCGCACCAAGTTTTACGGGAGGATTTCTGTCGTCTATACTAATTCTGGTTCAACCGTGAGCTTTCCTCTTATTGTTGAACCCAGATTCTTTAAAACCTCAAGACACAAACACGAGTTACAATTTTGTAGTTTTATATAAGGAATTAGCATGGAATAAACTTTTACATGAGCTTGGGAACTATCAGCACCGAGGGTCTGATTCCAACTGACTATAATTTTCAACAACAAATCAAACATACTGAACAAAGAGCGAGTAAAATAAAAGAATTAACAAAGGGTATATAGAAATCGAGTATCAAACAATTATTGAGTGAATTGTGACATTTTAGCAGTATGTATATAATAAAATTAAAGATGAAAGAATAAGTGTCAATAAATATAAACAGATGTCAATTAAGGAATTAACTGTCCAATCCCTGACGATGCCTCGGGTGGGATTAAGGCTGTACGGAATTTATATATAATTGATCATATTTGCCGAAATGTAAGAAAAGTTTTGACAATAATTTACACAAAGTCCGAAAAGTTAACTTATACGGTAATTTAAAATAAGTCCAAAAATGTTGTATTTTACACCGTAACATATACTACATCCCCCCTCCCCAGAAAAAAAGAGCTTGAGTTTAAAGACAACCCCTATTTAAGAAGCCTGGCATACTAGAATTTCCCGTAAGCATCTAACAATGAAACAATTCCGACTTGATTTTCCACCAGAGAAATACTGCTTCTGTACAGATTTTTTCTCCCTTTCTATTGTTTTACAAGCTATAAGGAAATTTTTTTCAACCAGTACATATTAAAGAGAAACTTAAAACGCATACATTTTTTAAAAATAAATTAAATAGCAATATGGTCTTTTAATATCATGACTTATTAAAAACTTCGTTGTAGCTAGTACATGTAGATTTTTCTTTGATTGTAAGAGGCTATTTTGATTTCTATTTATCATCGGCCACATCAGCGACCGATCTATTTGTAATTGTGTTAAAAAGCGCACATGGAAAAATGAGATGTTCTTTTTATAAGTTCAGTAAAATAATTTTTATATGATAACATGTGAAATATCACGAGTAAAATATTTTTAAAATTGTTTTAAACTAAGTATCAATTATTGTCTGAAATACAGCGGGAGGACCTTTTCCGATAACTGCGTTTTAAGGTCCGCCCTGTTTTTTCTCATGTTTTAAAGCTCCGAAAATAAACCCTGTCCAAAACTTTTTCCTTTAAAACACAAAGATGTCTGAAATACAGAGGGCGGACCTTTTCTGATAGCGTTTTAAGGTCCGCCCTGTCTCTTTCTCGAGTTTTTTTTAAGGTACGAAAATTAACCCTGTCCAAAAATTTCCCTTCATAACATACAAATCTCTGAAATACAAAGGACGGACCTTATATTATTCTGCGCTTTTACCTTCTCTGATTCTTATGCTATACGAAAATAAACCCCGTATAAAATTTCCTTTGCAATGAGCAAAGACTACCTTTAACCAAAATTATCTAAATGGAATGAAGGATAAACATACCCAAATAAAATTATTCTAAAGTTGTTTTTCTGGTTAAGGGTTGTAATTGGCAACAAATTGTCATCGTTAGGTGTATACCTAAACATTTATTATATATTCCATACAAACTGGATAATTCTTATATTTATCATATGAGGGAACTATCAACATTGGCATATTATTGTTGTGTGATTTGGTTTTATGCATGTGTAAACTAAGATTGTATAACATAATTTAGGTTAAGCAGTGTAATTAAAAAAAATCACTAGTAGTGTAGGCGAAAATTGCTATCAAATGCGCTATGGCTTTTTCTGGGTACTGTTGCGGGCTGGGGTGAGGTTCGGGGGAGGGGGTCTGCAGAGGTTCAAAATTAAAAAATACATGATACACAACATATGAAGAGGATCAAGTGATGCAATGCTGGATCCAACTGTAAACACATGTATATATACTTTATTTTTTTTCTTCTTTTTTGAGTATATGGACGAGAACGTATAAAAACTTCCCTCCTCAGGCTTCTCCTTTTCATACAGGCGTAAGATAAACAATTATAAGCAATTTTTCGCAAAAGGCTCCATGTCGGTTATAATAGAAAATAATTTACAGATATTTCAAAAAGAATCATTGAATTTATAAAAATATACAATCAGCTAAAGTTTTATTCGTAAGTTCTTGTGTAAAACAATCCCCTGATGTATATGTTTTCCACATAGTGTGAGCTGCTGTAGTCTTGAACGGAACATTAAGTGTACACGCACGTATTTTGTTTCTGCAGGAAATGTTAATAGAGATCGAATTCAATATTAGGTTATATTTTACACTATCCACAAATAAAGAACCAAAATATGGTTATAAATAGAAAACAAAAGGTATATGTAAAACTACAGGAAACCGGAGAATTACATGTACCCTTTATCTATTTTTTCATGTAGTATCAAACTCCACACTTTGGATAAAGTTTTTTTTTAAAATCATATAAGGCATTTTTTTATTAGTTAAGACTAACAATATTTAAAAGATCTTTCTTTTATATACAGAAAAAACCGATGTATTTCCGACATTTCGTTATTTTAATCCGACAATTACTCTTTTCCCCCCGACATTTATTTCTTTTCATTTCCGGAATTTTTGCCAGGTACCTCTCCGGCAATTAATGTTTTACAGGTACATGTACGTAGAAAAGGAATTTTGAAAAAAAATATACATTTTTAATATAAAATTTTTGTATAGGTCTATATACATCTGTACATGAAGCACTAAGTTTTGTTTACAGAATTTTTTATTCATTTTGTTCATTAAGTTCATTAAGTTAAATGTCAAAGACTGCGCCAAACTTATGTCGAAGACATTTGATTTACTAAACAGTCTATAATTTAATTTTAAAAATTTTCCATTACCGAAATTGCGTTTCATGTTTATATATCAGAGATTTAAAACAATGACCGATTCTTATCGACTTGGAATTTAAATATCAGACACAGTTTGAATTCAATTAGTTTAAATTTAACTTACAGAAACGTGTGTATATTTAAGTTCGATATCGGTGAAAATTTTAATTTGAACATAAATATCAAATCTCATTACCAATGTGTAAATTATTATACACTTAATCTAGTATTTTTAAATTTTAGCTCAGATTATGATACGCCATATTTAGCTTTAAATATTCAAATAAAGACTATACGATTATACTTAGAAATATCGCATTTTTGAAGTGCACGCATGAATATTTTGTTCCTTAGCATAATTTAATAATTTAAAAACTTCAAATCTATTGATATATAAAGCTAACACATGAAAATTAGGTTCACCGACCATTCAATGACAGCGCCATCTGCCGGGAGCTCTACCTGTGGGTACCTGTCAGGTAAACAAATACTTCACACCCCATTGTTTTATTAGCTATACACACCGACAGATTTCACACCTTGAATCGTACTAATATACACAAAGTAAATTCGTAGGAAAAACAAACACTTGCACAATAATTGTGGCATTATTTTTAAAGAAATCATGGTCCTAAACGGCAATGCTCAAAGCACACTAAACGAGTAGATTTTTGTCAGAGATACGTGTATGTTGTACAAAAAATAAAACACAATAGGGTAAATCCTTCTTATAATATAGTATAAACTGATTCTCTTTAATATCATATGTTAAAGTCAAGATTAAAACATAATGCACCACCGGACCTTAAAACGTAGGGGAACCTTTTTTGATACGGGCCGGACCTTTTCTTATAAAAGGCGGACCTAATATGTTATCGTATTTGGTCCGGCCGGACCTTTAAACGAAGCGGACCAAATATTATGCGACACCGCCTATATGAACTGATTTGGGCAAGCACCTGAGATTGTGATCTTGGTCTTATAAGTGTTTGAATCTTATTATACCCCACGCAACTAGTTGCGGGAGGTATAATGTTTTTGACCCGTCCGTCAGTCAGTCAGTCAGTCAGTCAGTCAGTCAGTCCGTCAGTCAGTCAGTCCTCATTTTTTGTCAGCGCAACTCCTCATAAACCGCTGGACAGAATTATTTCAAACTTTGCAGGTATTTAGGACACAATGTGTAGATGTGCATATTACCAGGAAATTCCGATTCCATTATTTTTTCCGGGAATTTCCACACTTTCCAACATAGACTTTTTGGCCATATTTAGAATCTAAAGATAAACAGTTTGTCAGCACCAATCCTCTTAAACTGTTGTAAATAGTTTCGTCAACCTATGCTGATATTTGGGACATATTCCATTATTTTATCCCAAAGAGTTTTGCCTATTATTCAAGAAAATTTCTCAACCCCCCCCCCACTTCAAATAAATGTGTGGATTTGTATATTGTCAAGAAATTTTGATTCCATAATTTATCTGGAAACTTCATTCCACAATGTGAAGATTTTTTTGCAATTATTGCCCTTTTTGATCTATTTATTTAATACACTGTGCCTTTCATTATGTGTTTCACCATCAAGTTATGGGGGAGCGTGGGGTATGTGAGCTAGCTCACTTTTTCTTTCATTTTTTTAAACGCTTACCTGCGAGTTATGTACGTTAAACGGTTAATAAGGGGAAGATATCCTAATGTATATTTATGACTGGTAAGTATAACTCACTCATAAAATTGAAACTTGAAAACAAATTTTCCAATTTTAATGTAAAAACAAGTGAATATGATATTTTTGTTTCTATGTAGCTTGTAACACGAGCTTTGACTGGTTTAAT
>NW_026923053.1:0-20509 GCF_032062105.1 Saccostrea cuccullata
ATTTCACCCCTTATCTGGTCTAATCAAATCATTTAAATTAAATTTCTTGTGTTATCAAATATAATCTGGTCAATTCAATTATCTTAATTAATTTATTATACTTATAAAAACTGAACAGGAGAAACTCTTCCGTCATCTTTTTTTTTACAGGATAAAATGATTTAGAATAAAACAATAAGATTATACCGTTACCAAGCCCTTGCCAAGTGGAAGTTTTCTTTTCATTACGGGCTATAATTTCAAAAGAAGTAGTCAAATCTAAAGTTAATAACTTTAAAATGGCCAAACTTTACCTAAGCCGATAATGAAATTTTGTTTTTGAGACGGGATTTTATATGAAATTAAACTTTACAAAGTAATAAAACAAAGGAAAAAGTTCTGTGAACATTTTTTTATTTTATCTATTGATTTTATAACAATGACACATGTACATGTATGTACGTACTATGGTAGAGAATAACAGTCAAAAGTCTGTAATCTTACATTTATTATATTCTGCCTACTTTTTTATTCTTTGTTATTTTTGTAACTTATACGAGGATTGTCCCAGAAAAACGCAAAAATTTAAAATATCTTGTTTCACTTAGACTATTCCCTGCGAGACGATCATGAATAATTCATGAATTTCCTTGAATTTTTCATGAATTTTATTCATGAAATGTTCATGAAGATCCTATGAACTTATTATTGGACATTTTCAAATCATGAATTTTTATTCATGAAAGAAAATTGATGAATATTCATGAATATATTTTTTCATGAATAATTCATGAAGAGTCATATTCATGAAGATTCATCATTTCAAGAATGTCCAATAATAAGTTCATTGGATCTTCATGAACTGTTCATGAATAATTTGATGAATTTTTTCAATTTGAATGAATAAAATTCATGAACCATTAGCATTCATGAATATTCTTGCTTATTAGTAAACAAAAAATGCAATATTATTATTCATGTTTATTCACGAAAATGCATGAAGTCATGCTAAAAAAGTAACAGTAGATGATTTATAATACAGCATCTTGAAAGATTTCACAGAAATGTTGTTTTTTTTTCCAACCATGGCAACAAAATCTTTGTTAAAAAACTTAAAATAGACAAGTCTGACATAATAAACCATAGTAAATGAGTAATGTAGTTCATTCCTGATAAAAGTATAAAAAAAAATTCAATTCAAACGCAACTCTTTGCACAATGTTTAACCTTACTTGGTCAAGAGGAGAGGGGGGTCCTTCCTAGCTCAGCATGTTTCAAAGTGTGTTTTAATGCCAGAAATTGAACAGTTTTTAATTCCAGTCTAGGAGAAAAGTTTGTTCCGCACGGCAGGGTAACAGTTTTAAGTGCTTTCAAGCAGTTCGAGCAGAAATGGTCAATTCAAAAATCCTTATTGTCTCTCCACGTGGAATTTCCAGAATTTCATCATTTGGATCCTTTGATTGAATGTCATTCATATTTTCATTTCTTTTTTTCTTTCTTTTTCAACAGCTCTTTGTCCCTAGATGATTCCAGAGATTCTTGTCTTCTGCTCATCAACATTTGTGAACTGCATGCTTCTCTTTTTCCTTCAAAACGAAAGATTTTCTGAAAATACCCATGATTGTAAAACATAAGACTTTTCTGCATTTTCTTGCATTTTAGTTTCATTTAATTTTGCATCAGAGGCACTTCCAAATTAAAACATTCTGAGTGGAATTTAAGCCTATTTTCTTGGACCGCCATTTTGTAGATCAATCAGGCCTATGAATGTTTTGAGTCTCAGTCTATAATTAATGCAAGATATATGGTTGGATCCAAACTCAAAGCAAAGTGAGATAAAACTTTCATTAAAAAAGACATATTAATTTATTTTACAAATAATAGACAGTAACATTTACAGACAGATTTCTGACCGACTTAGTGATTGCCTCCATTTTTTGTCACTCACCAGTTATGAAGTAGATCGATCCTATACATAGTCTTCCTTCTTCATATTCTGTTATTTTCTTTAAAAGTTGACAAAGATCAGTGACTATGCAAATTATAGATCACAAATACTGATCCTTCCACTCTACAAATTCCCACTTCCAACATCTCGCGCGTTTTTAAGTTTGCGCCTATTCAAAAATGTACGGTAGAGCTAAGAAATACGTCAGACAGTTTCGAATTTCCAAGATTTCTGTTTAAAAAAAATAACAAACACTATCTGAATAATTTTTCACTGAAAATACAATTTTTTAAATCAAAATATGTTTTATCAATGAAGAATTCGAAGTTTTTACGTCATTAATTATACATGTATTGACTTTTAGTTTCGTATAGCAAGTATGGCGGCCCCCATTAACAGAGGACATATGACATGATAATAACAATCTCTCGCCCTCAGACTGAATATTCTGAGCTGTGAAGACGCATAGGAGAATTAAAACTACAAAAAAACGAATGTGGATTATGCCATAGACACTTTACAATCATGCAGTCTGTGCTCTATCATATACACACGAAGCAAGGAAAACTTTTGACATTTTATTTTTAACTGCATCAAAATTAAAATGTATATAGCGTTTCGATCCAGGAATAATACGGTACAGTACAGACAAGCAATATAATTTTTTAGTTGTTAATAAATATATAAACACCCATTCTCAATATAAGGGCTCAAATGATGTCGCCTCATTTTCATTTAAAAGAAATACCACTGATGTAATTTTTAAATCAACATTATAAATAGTCATATAACAATGAATAAGAATTCATATAATTATCGATCTGAAAGGGTATTTAAGGAGTTCCAAATTCAAATATAGTAGCCTATTTGAAATGTACGTTACTGTCGCCGAGGCAAATATTATTCGGAATCCCCTCTGTGTAATATATAGTTTTGATTCTCAAGTAAAAATTTTCTGATAAGTTAAACTTTGTATCATATATATTTCTTTTCATAACAATAAAAACATTTTCTTTGTGATAATAAATAATTTTTATTGTGCAATGTCCCTGTCGCTTAATTCTATTTCAACCACATTACAAGCAAACACAAAGATTATATACCTGATAGTTTTGTTCTCCTTTATTTATTGATGGGCTGAATTTGAAATTTCAAAGGATTAATTACTCCTACTTAGATAATGTAACATGAAATTGAACAACTTGAGCAACTTTTATAAATATGTTTACGGAGTGAAAGACATTTTCAATCGTAGAGATAAGAAAGAAATGTACGTTACCTATATTCTTCCATTAAGAAAACATATTAAGTAGAAAATATGAGACGACTCTGAATAAGCAACCCCTTGTATCCTGTAAACTGGCAAAGACGTTTTGCTTAACACAATTAAAAACTATTTTTTGCATGAAAAGTGATCATTTGAAATGTACGTGACTGAAATGTACGTTACCATGAAATTCGAATTAAGTGAATCTCGCACGAATTTTCATGTATTCTAATACTTTCACACACTCGAATGTGTACACAAAGGAATGTTTTAAAGGTTGGAGGTCGGCTAAATCCCAAAATTAATGAAGAGAAACGTCCCTGCTGAGGAAAAAAATATATTAAGGTCAATTATTATGTAATATAATTTTGATGCCTGGTATATATTACTGAATACGAAACCTGTATGATGCATTTCTTATGATATGCAGGTTCAAATAGTATCAATATATTGCGCGTCTAACGTATGCTTGTGGAAGAGAATTGATTTTTATATTTGAAATGTACGTTACGTATGGTAACGTACATTTTATGTATTTCTAACTGACATTTTTTTTTAATTTAGTCAATGAATTGCGTTTACACGAGCGAAACAAAATTATCATTACAATCCATTTGACAACTGGCCACATCTAAATGCACCCCAATCCTCGTAAATGTTTTAAACTGTTACCACATGCTAGAAAATTTATTTCTAAGTGTCTTAAATTCATCTTTGGCAACCTTTTTGCAGTTTGTTTACTTTTCATGTGCGACTTTTCGTCAATATTAATTTAATTGTTGTTGATAATTTAAAACAAGGTATGCATAGGCTTATAATTGGTAAAAAAAAACAAAACAAAAAAGAAAAGAAAAAGAAACAAAACAAATAAACCCAGAACACATTACGGTCACGTACATTTCAAATACTGAATACTCAGTTTTGTTTGAATCATTGCATTTTGGGTTATATTTTTCTAGATCTGCTGAAAAGCACGTATGTTTGTGTTTTGAAAAACGATGTTGCAACATACTAAATGAAATTGTTAACAAGACTGTCGATGGATATATTCGGAATAGATTTATGTTAAGTTTCAATGGCCAAACACGAACATTTGTTAGACCATAGCAAAATACATCTGACTCTTATATTTTTTTGTCTGTAACCTTGCACACAGTTAGAAGTAACTAGGCTACGACCGGTGTCAATTTCAGCGAAACAGCACAAAAGAATGGTTATGAACTGAGGTGGAGGGGACTCCCCAATAATATGTGAAATGAACGTTACCGAAGTGACGTGACAGTCATGTAGTTGATGACAATAACCTCGTTTGTTACATTATGATTTCTTATATTACTGCCTTAAAAGGCTTCATTGATATGATTTTTATGTCAATAATTGCTTTTTTTTTCAATATTTTCTTATTACTAATTTACATATTATTACAAGCTTGAAATGTACGTTACCTACTCATATTCTGAGGCAATCGTGTCTTTATAGTGGTGATTGTGACATATAACACAATGTGATTACATAGAGAATCTTTTTTGGAATAAACTGAAACAAACGATTAATTTTTAGATGAATTTTAGATGAATTTTAAGCTTTTTATTAAACAGAAATATATCTTGAAATGTACGTTACATTTACATAGTTTTCTAAATCGGTATGGATATATGTTAAAAAAGACAGTAACTACAAAATAGAATTTTACTACATGTACATGCTAGGTTCCAGTATCTATTAAAAATGACAAGATTCCAAACTGATCGCTCTTAACAAAACAGAGAGAAGAATTTAAAGCATATATTTAAAAAATGTTCTTACACATCTGGATCAAAAAGTAACCTTTGTTTTTTGAAAGGAAAAATCAAACACACGTTCGTATGCCGAGAAAATATGTTGTTGACAGAGTTGGTAGGATGTGCTGGTGTTAAGATGAGATATTCCAATTGTGATTTTAATGACTACATTTTTTTTGACATATTTTTTTGGACATGGAAGAAAGAGTAACGTACATTTCAAGCTACATTTCTGAATAAAATTACCCTCTACTTTATCGCCTTGTCATTATTTCATGTATTATAATTTGATGAAAAAAATCTGGAAACAAAATCTTCAGATACTTTCTTTCAAAGGTAATTGATAGAAAAATTGTTATCTTGAACTTCATTTTTTACAAAATCAGAGAGGCATTTGTGCCCTTATATTGAGAATGGGTGAAAACGTTTTTTACGAAACTCACAAAGTTCTTTTTCCGGAATGTTTCATCTTCCAACAAGTTGTTTAAAGTTTGATGTTAGAGAAAATTCGGTCGAACAAAGTTGTGTGATGAAAAACGACATTATTTAAAGCACATTATGATGAATATAACTGTTTACTTTAAATTAGGAAGAAACATAAGTAATCAATTTTAAAAAAAAATGCTGTCAATGGTGATGCAGTGTTTGTTTAATTAAAATCAAATAAAAACACGAAATGTTTAGAGATTTCATGATTTATTTTTTCAGATAGTTGGTGAAAGAATGTTATTAAATATAAATTATACCAGGGGCTTGTTCAACAATTGCATTTGCATGCAAAAGTTGTATTATGAGAGTAATGAGTGTTTTCTGCCAATCATTTTTGTCAGTCATTTTAGTCTTCATGAAAATTCATGAGCATTCATAATACCTCGAACTCTACATTTTTTCTGTCTTTAAAATAAAAATTACCAATATTCATATATATTCATCATTTGTTCATGAACTACATTTTATGAATATATTCATGAATAAAGTTCATGAACCATCTTTATGAACCAGTCAAGAACCATTCATGAACACATCATGAATGTTCATGAACAATTCATAAAAGTTCCTGAAATTATGAATTTCACCTCGCAGGGGAATTGAAGTTAAAAACTGGCATACATCATTATCACTTTATTGTTTTCATATTCGTCTGTATTACATTTCATTTTGAACTTCTTTAATTCTTCTTTCTTTTAATTTGATACAGTTTCTTTAATAAATAATTTGGAATACCTTATTATGAACGTAAATTCAGTCACGCAAACCATGAATCACATTGAAGGCGAATACTAGTAGTCAGAATTTAAAGACATTGTTTACTTGTTATTTTGGTGATTTTCAAGAAAATATTTATAGCAGTAATCCTATTTGTTTGTTACTAAACGTCTCTCTCGAGTGCTACTTTTAGCTCACCTCGACGAGGTCGAGATGAGCTTATGCTAACGGCGTCGGCGTTAGCGTCGGCGTCCCGCTTAAAGTTTTAGGAGCAGGTCCATTCCCAAGTAACTATAAGCCCTACCTGGACCAAACTTGCATGGATGATGCATCTAGGGATGGAAACTACCAGACTTGCTTCGGATGCTGGATGTGACCTACATTTTCCAGATGAGTGACCAGGTTAAAGTTTTTGGAGCAGGTCCATTCCCAAGGAACACCTGGACCAAACTTGCATGGATGATGCATCTAGGGATGGACACTACCAGACTTGCTTCGGATGCTGGATGTGACCTACATTAACACGAGTCTACTCCAGTCACAAGTATTTGAAGCACGTCCATTCCCAAGTACATGAAACTATAAGCCCTACCCGGACCAAACTTGCATGGATGATGCATCTAGGGATGGACACTATCAGACTTGCTTCGGATGCTGGATCTGGCCTACATTTACCAGATTAGTGACTAGATTATTTCCATGTAACTATATAAGCTCTACCCGGATCAAACTTGCATGGATGATGCATGTAGGGTGGACACTACCAGACTTGCTTCGGATGCTGGATGTGACCTACATTTACCAGATTAGTGACTAGATTATTCCTAAGTAACGATAAGCCCTACCCGGACCAAACTTGCATGGATGATGGACAATTGAAACTTGCTTCGGATGCTGGATCTGACCAATAATTTCCAAACATCTGACGAAGTTAAAGTTTTTGGAACAAGACAATCCCCTATGAATTTTAAGACCTATTTAAACAGAACTTGCTTGAAAATTATTGTCAGAATAAAAACCAACTGTTAAGAAAATATGATGTGAGATTTGCATTACCTAAACTGATAATATTCGTCGAGGTGAGCTTCGTAATCTTTGATTACCTATGTTTAGTAATGAAGCTTAAATGTTACTATAACCGTATCCTCTAAAAAATAAATTGTTCTTCTCTTGCACTATAACTTAAATAACAACAGGAATGCAGTAAAACGTGTTTGTTTTCCCTTCAATTTTGCCCAATACCGGTGTATTGTTAAGAAAAATGGTATAAAGTTGACGTCAACAATTTGAGAAACATGAATATCATTTCCTTCAGAAAAATGAAAGTAATTAGCATCTTTCAGAAATCCATGTTAGCCTCAGAAAACCTCAGTAAAAGTCATATACATCAGAGGAATCTAAGTGGGCATTAACTTCATATCCTATCCATGCATTTTTGCTTATGATAAGTACGCATGCTTGAATAGCATGGGAGATGGAGTCCCAAACAAAGACGATTTACACGTTCACGAGGTACACTTGGACGTTCTATAGATTTTCAATAATTATTCATTTGAATTAGTGGAATAATCAAACTTTTTAACTTAAAATATTGTGAATTCTGAAAGTTTGTACCTTTTTGAGTGGTATGAAAAGAATGCAAATTCTATCATAAAATTTTATCAAGTTGTTTTTAATGAGTTGCACGCAGAAGGATAAAAGGTACGCTCAACTAGGACCTTAGGTCCCCTGCTCAGTTCACGACTATCGGGCCTGTTTACTCCGCTACAAAATATAGTGCGTTGTATACGTAAAGTGAAAATAGAATAAATCGTAATAATATGAAGCCTTGGTACAGTGTAAAAAAACCCAGAAAATTTATTTTTGTCATAGGAATAACCATCGGATGGGTATTAGAAAAGATAGAGGGGGGAGAGGTGCTGAGCAACATTAATTGCAATATTATAAGATATATGATATACATGTATAAGACATTGATGGATTATGTTGGGTGACATGTGGTCTCCCCTATGATTTTATAATTCCATTTAAGGTTATAGTATCTATATAACACAGTGTCTAACCTCTGATCCCCTTACTAATAGTAAGCGACTCAGAGTGAACGACGCCGATGTTCCAGTCTCTGCATTCGCAGATCTCTAACAAGCTAGGGGAGGATGAAGATCTTACCCCCTACCATCCCCTACCTCTTCATTTCGCTCGGACTTTTCACCAATCCTTTAACATAATGGAATAATTATTTGTTAATAAATTATCTAATGTCTCCTTTGTCTTCTCTATGCTTCAATATGCGACTTCATCACTTTAACACTTTTTAGTAAACCCCTGATTTTATTTATTTTACGAAGAAGATGTACCACCTGTATTGCGAAGTTTGGGGCTGCATGGAGTTCTCCTCCCCTTTTCCTGGAAATAACACATCAAATTCATAAAACATTCAAAACTACATTTAAAAAAAAAGAAATAAAACTTTTAAAAATGCACCAATTGTTATTTAGTTTTTGGATACATATAATGTATTGGAAGAAAGCAAGTTGACTAATCCTTCAAATTCCAGTTACAGTTCCCATAATCTTTATGCAGATGCCAGAGGTAACAAAAAGTTAATAAGACCAGAGGTATATTGTACACCTTCAGGGTGACCATAGGTCACCTTATATTGTACATCAAAAGGGTGACCAGATGTCATTTTCTGTTCTACATCAAAAGGGAGACCAGATGTCATCTTCTGTTCTGCATCATAAGGGGGACCAGAGGCCACCTTATATTGTACATCAGTAGGGGGACCAGAGGTCACCTTATATTGTACAACAGTATGGTGACCAGAGGTCACCTTATATTGTACATCATTAGGGGACATGAGTAGGAAGACCAGGGGTCACCTCATATTGTACATCAGTAGGGTGACCAGGAGTCACCTTATATTATACATCAGTAGGGGGACCAGAAGTCACCTTATATACCTTACATCAGTAGGGGGACCAGAGGTCACCTTATATTGTACATCAGTAGCGGGACCAGAGGTCACCTTATATTATACATCAGTAGGGGGACCAGAGGACACCTTAAATACTGTACATCAGTAGGGGCACCAGAGGAACCTTATATTGTATATCAGTAGGGGGACAAGAGATCACCTTAAATTATACATCAGTAGGGGGACCAGTGGTCACCTTATATTGTACAGTACTTCAGTCTGGGGATCAGAGGTGATCTTTTATTGTGCATCAGTCAGGGGACCAGAGGACAACTTATAGTGTACATCAGTAGGGAGACCAGGGGTCACCTTATATTGTACATCAGTAGGGGTCCAGAGGACACCTTATAGTGTACATCAGTAGGGAGACCAGAGGTCATCTTACATTGTACATCAGTTGGGGGACCAGTGGTCACCTTATATTGTACAGTACATCAGTAGGGGGACCAGATGTCACCTTATATTGTACAGTACATCAGTAGGGGGACCAGGGGTCACCTTATATTGTACATTAGTAGGGGGACAGAGCCTTCAGGTCAGTTTTAATGTTCGTTTCTAGGTGGACCAGAGGTTAAGTAATCTTGTACATCAGTAGGCTGACCATAGGTCACCTTATATTTTATTTTATTATGGAGATTAAAGGTCACTGTTATATTGTTCAACAGAGAGGGGACCAGAGGTCACATTATACTGTACAAGACCAGACGTCAGATTATATTGTACATCATAGGGGGAAACAGAGGTCACCTTATACATCAATAGGTGGTCAGAGGTAACCCTATGCTGTAGATCATTATGGGGACCTAAGGTTACTTTATATTTTACAACACAAGGGGAACCAGATGTCACCTTATATTGTACATAAGTAGGGACACCGGTGGTTCCCATTGTTGTACATTTTTAAGGAAACCAGACATAAAATGAAATTTATATAAATGCAGAGATACGGCATCTAGACCCGTCTTAACAAGGAGCCATCGGAAAAGAGAATAAGGGCGAACCAGAGTTCACAGATAAAATGCATATTAACGGGATACTAAAGTTTCTCTTATAAGAACATAACAAGAGGCCTATGGGTCTTATAGGTCATCTGAACATCATCTGAAAACTTTAAAACAATTGAATTTGGTTCGCACTTTGAACCAGTGGCCATGACATTCGCAATTTTGAAAAAGAGCACCATTGCTCACCATAACTATATACTTAGCATGCTTAGTTTGGCTACTCAATACCTATATAGAGCGTAGGAGAACAAAAAAGTGCATTTCAAATAATCAATAATAATTAGCAATAATAAGTAGTGCCCATTGACCACAAAAACCCTCATCCTGGGGTCATGCATTTCACAATTTTGGAAAAGGCACCATTGTTCATAAAAAAAATTGGTTTATACCAAAGAACAAATTTCAAAGCATTAATTCAATTACAGTATTTAATAAGAGCCACCACCCATCAATGGTACCCATGAGCCAGGGGCCTTGAAATTTATAATACTGGAAGAGGCTCCCTTGCTTATCATAACTATAATTATATAGTTAGTGCAATTAATATCCAGGAGCAGAGATAAATATTTTTCAAAGAATCAATGAATTTTAACTTCACAATTTATATAGCCCTATACCGTATCACCAGAACCCCTGACCTTTGGGTCATGAATTTCAAAACTTTGGAGAATAAATGCATTTCACGATATACATTTTTATAGCCCTGTCCTAACCCCAGGGCCCCTGACCCTGGGACAATGAATTTCACAATTTTGGAAGAGGAGTCAATGCTTATAATAATTATGCCAACAGTTCGACGGCTTGATGTCAATGAGTAATGAAGAGTTCTGAAGATTTCATAAATTGTAGTAGTTTCGCCCCCTACTTTCTTGCCTTAGGAGGTGGAGGGCAGAGACCATGATTTAAAAAATCTCCCCTTCACCGATAGATGCTTTATGCCAAAATTGGTTGTAAATGGTTGAGGGATTGCAGAGAAAAGCTGAAAATGTTCAAATGTTAACGCACAATGCACAGCGCACGACGCCAGAAAAAAATTGCAATAAGTCACATGAGGTGATTCAGGTGACCTAATAAGGATTCCTGTGGTCTCAATATTTATGTAAAATATTAGTTGTTTTCTGGTCACCCTGTTGACTTACAAAATAAGATGACCTCTGGTCTTATTATTGATGTAAAATATAAAGTTTCTTCCGATTTCTTCATTGTCGTTCAAAATAATGTGATCATTGATCCTCCTACTGATGTACAAAACGAGGGATGTTCAATAAATAATGTCCTGAACTCTGTGACATACAATACAGATATCATATGGCATTAAGCTTGACTCTCTCTCATTATTGAACCTTTGATGAATTTATAACAGTTTATTTGACCACTTTTCATCACATAGTTTCATTGTGAGAAGCTGGAAAACAAGGGTATTGGAGACACTGCATTAAAAAAAAAGAATCGGTAAACTAGAGTGAAATTAAACCATTCATTAAAGCCGCTGTAAAATTTGTTAAGAATCCCAAAGAAATACTCACTGAAATATATATAATTTACAGCAACCACTGTCTGTTTTATAGGCAATTGAGCAGGTGGATTTAAAAGATAAAAAATTATATAATGGGCATCAAAAATGGATACCGTCCTTGCCAACGAAAAATTAAACAACTAATACTAGTATACTGTTTGCCAATTTCAACAAATAATCACTGATAGTGTTTGATTGACTATACAACACATTGTAAAGAACTTTATTCGGTAATAACCAATATTTGCCCTCAAATCAAACTTTGATGGAGATATATTTAATTAATTAAGTTCTTAAACAGGGGAGTATATGCTGACTTCAAAGCACTGAATATTTTCATTAGTAAAAACGCCATCTGTACGTAATGACGCCACAAACATGACGTAAATTTCAGTTTTTTTATGAATTTTACAGAAAAATGTACATATTTCGTCGATATTTTGAGTAAAAGTCACCGAGCGCATGTGTGTTCAGGATCAATATTTTGATACAATGTGTAGAACGATAATATCAATGAAATTTGCCAAAATTGTTCCTGAACAAACTTGCGCTCTATAAATTTTAAAGCTAAAATTGTTGAAATTTTGTCCATTTTGTCCTCTTTCTGAAAAAGGATATAAAATCGGACTAGTTTGTGACGTCATAAAAACAAAAATTGTGAATACACTGCTTTGACACTATAATATTTTCTGTTAAATTATATTTCTCATACAGTTTATTGAATTCAGCACATTTCAGGAAGTTTTCAAAATTGGGGGCAAATATATGCAATATACCGCATATAGTTCTTTGATAAACATCATTTCGGGAGTAGTTCACACTGTTTTAAAGAAACGTTTGACAGTAAAAAAAAAAAGCTTAGTACTCAAAAGTCACCTATGTTTTAAAAAGTAGTGAAAACGATTGCGTGTAAGAATATCTAAACAATTAATAAAAAAATATCAGTAATTGTAGTTATCCACGTTTGCTTGAATTTCAAACAGATAATGAAACCTAAATCTATTGCTTAAAATCCTCAAAACAAAATTTACAGTAAGATGTACTTGACAAAGTCAGCAAAGACCTGAGAAGAGCAAAGAATTGCAAGAGCACAAAGACAGATTTATATGCAATTTTCTTAAATATTAGTGGTCTTGTAGTTCAAATTCGTATTCGGGGAGGCAGTTTAATATCTGGAGGAATCTAAAAAGCAAATTTTTTGCAAAAAAATCAAAAGGTTAATGAGAATCAGGAACCACTATATTAGATTTTTTCATGACAGCGTCCAAACCCGCACGCCCTGAAGAGTGAAGGAGTCTTGGGGATAAACAGAAAGTTAATGTTCTTTCGCATTAACAATATTCGCCAGATCATTCGCCTCTTGACTTGTTTCATCATTTTCCAAACTTCAAAAAACGCCTTTCAAAGGGAAGAAACAATCCGAGGAAATCATAGGATCTGCCATAATCCAGTATACAAAAAGTCATACCTAAAAAAATGAGTCCTAAAAAACAATCAGAAATTGGATAAAAAATGTTACAGACGTGTGTTTTAATTAAAAGATAATATTAGGTTAAATCATTATGACTAAATTATTGAAAATCGTCTTTTGCTTCATTCCGAGCACCGAGGACCTTATTTATTGAACAACCCTCGTATAAGATGGCCTCTGGTCCCGCTACTGATGTACAATATAAGGTGTCCTCTGGTCCCCCAACTGATGTACAGTATAATGTGTCCTCTGGTCCCCCTACTGATGTACAGTTTAAGGTGCCCTCTGATCCCCCTACTGATGTACAATAGAAGGTGACCCCTGATCCCCAACTGACGTACAGTATAAGGTGTCCTCTGGTCCCCCTAATGATATACAGTGCAAGGTGTCCTCTGATCCCCCTACTGATGTACAATATAAGATGACCTCTGGTCTCCCTACTGATATACACTATAAGGTGTCATCTGGTCCCCTAATGATGTACAATATAAGGTGACCTCTGGTTCCCCTACTGATGTAAAGTGCAATATATGGTGTACTGGTCCCCCTATGAGGTACAATATAAGGTGACCTCTGGTCCCCCTAGTGATGTACAATATATACACTGATGTACAATATAAGGTGTCCTCTGGTCCCCCTACTGATGTACAATATATATATAAGGTGGTCTTTGTTCCCTCTGCTGATGTACAGTACATATATAAGGTACTGATGCACAATACATGTATAATGTGACCTCTGGTCCTCCTACTGATGTACATTATAAGGTGTGTCCCCCAATATAAGGTGATCCCCCTACTGATGTACAATATAAGGTGACCTCCCCTACTGATGTACAATATAAGGTGACCTCTTGTCTCCCTACTGATGTACAATATAAGGTGACCCCTGGTCTCCATATTGATGTACACTATAAGGTGACCTCTGGTCCCCCTACTGATGTACAATATAAGGTGACCTCTGGTCCCCCTACTGATGTACAATATAAGGTGATATATATATATATATAAGGTGGTCTTTGTTCCCTCTACTGATGTACAGTACAATATTAGGTGACCTCTGGTCCCCGTACTGATGCACAATATAATGTGACCTCTGGTCCCCTAAATGATGTACAATATAAGGTGTCCTCTGGTCCCCCTACTGATGTTCAATGTAAGGTGACATCTGGTCTCCTTATTTATGTTCAATATAAGGTGACCTCCGGTCCCCCTACTGATGTACATTATTAGTTGCCCTCTGGTACCCCTACTGATGTACATTATAAGCTGACCTCTGGTCCCCCTACTGATGGACAATATATATAAGGTGATCTTTGTTCCCTCTACTGATGTACAGTACAAATAATAGATGACCACTGGTCCCGGTATTGGTGTACAATATAAAGTGACCTCTGGTCCCCCTTATGATGTGCAATAAAAATAAAAATTGGCCCCCTATCAATTTAAAATGTAAGATGACCTATGATCCCTCTAATGATGTTCAATATAAAGTGACCACTGGTCCCCCTACTGATGTATAATATAAGGTTTCTCTGGTCCCCCTAATTACTTTCATGTTTCTGCTAATATATATATTAGAAAGTAGATCTGTATAAAGTAATAAATATTATTATTTTGGAGTAAGACAAAGAAAACTCTCTATCATATAAAATTCAATCCATATATAAGGTGACCTGAGGTCACCGTATCGTATTGATATCGATGAATTTACTTTTGTGCCTTTAATGCCTGAAGATTTCCTAAAATGTTAATTTTATTACTACGCAAAATGACGAACTATTTGCGGGCGACCCGATGTCCTAGTTGAGCGTACGTTTTATCCTTCTGCGAGTTGCAGCGTACCGTCTTTTTAAATGTCGACGCATAAAAGAATCTCAAGCTCTATACATAATTTATGTCTTTTTACCAAAAACATGTTCAGAAACAGAAATTAAAGTGTTCTAAATTCATCAGTTGGTAGATGATGAAAAGTACGCCCATATGGTCATACATAAGAAAAAAGATGTGCTGAAGAATATAGATCTGTCTAGGTAATATCCATTTGATATTTTTTTGTAGATTATTCATTCTATTTAGATGTTGAAAGGTTTACTCAGAATCTTAGAATCTAATAATCTTAGCTTCAATTAATTCTACCGTACAAAAGGTACCGGAATGTGCTGTTTTATCACTTAATATTTCGATATAATTTCAATATGTATACAGTCAAGCCTCCAAAATCGCGGTTTTTGTATTCCCAACAAAATTTTCCCTATTAATGAAGGTCCCGGTTGAAGAAAAAAATATTTTATTACTATTTGTAGACATAAATCATAATTCTGTTTGAAAAGCAAATCGTCCGGAAAGTGAAGTTCCGGATAATTTGTTTCTGGAAAACGATGCCCTGTATACTATAATGCTATATTTAATTTCCCCGTATCCCTTCATACAGGTCCGTCATGTAAATTTGAAGAACTCAAAAATAAAAACAAGTTTATCTTGAATATTTTTTTTATTATACTTTTAAAATTTAAGGATAAACTTATGACATTATTTATTTTTAAATATTTTCTTCCCATATTTATCGTAAAAAAAATTGAGGTTCATTTTCATACAAGAAGAACTTTGAATGTCCATCTGGCCAACCGGACATCAGCATTGAAGTTGACAGTGGAGACGTAGTTCACCTTGGAATAGCAAACAGTTTAATGCCATTTTTAGCTCGCATTACTACTAACACCTGCTTCTCAACAATGTGTTTTTCATCCACGGTAAACGTAAACCTTAAGGACAGTTTATAAATATATAATTACTCAAAATTTTCTAGTTTCAACACTTCAACTAAAACACTTTGTTATTAATAATAAACTAACACTTAATGAAAAGCAAACAGTCAGTAAAATGCCAACAAATGTATAACATCTTTCATAGTTGTTTTCCGAGTTTACCTTTGAAGAAGAGTTGCTAAAACTATCTTTTCCTCGCTCATGGCAAAATTTTGTCCTATACAGTTTCTGTAATTTATGATAAAATTTGAATTCTGTCATGTACTAAGTCAATCATTACAAAGAATAAGGAAAAAATAAAACTATTATCAATTATACTTAGTTTACCTGGGACCAGCGGAAAATGGACAAAATGCAAACGAGTCTCTCTTTTCCATATTTTCTTTTGTGAACCTTTCAGGTTTAAATTTCATGTGGTCCTCTCCCCAAATTTCAGCATTGTGGTGTAAACTGTAAATATTGATGAGTATCGTACTTCCAGCTGGGACAACTTCATTATCCACAGTGATAGTAGACTGATTGTTTCTAATGATCAAAGGGACAGGTGTGTGTAGCCGCATTCCTTCTTTGATACATCGTGTAAGGTACTCCAATCTCTCTAGATCCTTCCTGAATTAATATTTTGATATTAAATATTTATATTTACATTGGTATATGCATTGCTTGAATTCATTTCTGTTGGAAAATGAAACGTTTATAAAGAACTATTATTACAAATTAATTACATAATCTTATTCATGAATTCCAGACTCTCTCTCTCTCTCTCTCTCTCTCTCTCTCTCTCTCTCTCTCTCTCTCTCTCTCTCTCTCTCTCTCTCTCTCCCAGGGAAAAGCTGACATTTGTCTTAAAGTAATACCATTCGAGTTCTCCAGACTTGGTTTCACTGACAACCCTGTCAATTTCCTCCTGGCATTGCTTCTGATGATCCGGGTGCTCTGCCAAGGAATACAGGATCCAAGAGATGGCGCTAGCTGTGGTATCATGACCTGTTTAAGGTAAGCCATTTTACTAGTTAACAAATTTGACGATGAAGCTGAAATGTTACATGTACTTCTAGCATACATAATGCACACAAAAGCAGAAAAGATTAATTAATTCAAAGCAAATAGCAAAAT
Source organism: Saccostrea cuccullata (assembly GCF_032062105.1). NCBI lineage: Eukaryota > Metazoa > Mollusca > Bivalvia > Ostreida > Ostreidae > Saccostrea > Saccostrea cuccullata. The sequence continues at coordinate 17,033 of NW_026923053.1, forward strand.
TCTATGTGTTTTTCTTCTAAGTCAACTGTGAAATTTACTTTAAAACAATTTTCGTGTATACTACTAACGCGTAGAAATAAACACGGAGAATTTCGCGCTAACGTTACGTCTCAATGAGACCACAGCTTCATTCATTTTAGTAAAAATGCAACGATATAGGACAGCAAGAAATTCATATTTTGAGTATATAGTTTTGGTGTTTTCAACATGTAAAATGTAAATATAAGGAATGTTTTTTTAAGTTTTGTGAGGGTTATTGGCGTGTGACTTGTCACCTTGGCATATTTCATGAAGCGCGCTACTTGCATATAGGCATATGCCTAGTTGACAAGTCTGTGTGATTTACACACCAATAACACACAAAACTTTAAAACATTCCTTAAATGTTAACACATAAGGCCGTATGTCAGTTTTCTTTCTCCAAAAATGTTTAACTTGTACTTGTTTTGCTCAAATGTTCATAACTTATCACATATTAATTGGTATGTACCGTTTCAGTCATTGAAATTTGCAAACTTCATATTGCAAAAAAAAAAAAAAATTTCGAAGGTACTTTTATCGAGGAACCTCAATGCAACTAATTAAAACGAAAGAAACTGTGGCATTTAAAATTTTCATTTACATGATACAGGCACGATACTCTCTGATTTATTATTCACAGATAATTCCTCCTGAATTAGATGTTGTTATCGAAATAAAATGCATACATGCCTTACCTTAATCTCAGTACTTATTCTTAATTGTTATCTTCCTTGTTAAATATTTAGTTGATATTGTCCCATTTAAAATAAACACTTTAGGGCGCTTTGGTTGAAGCTTCCTTTTTATTTTTCCAGCATTGATTTGGGTCGGTAAAAAATTTTGTTCTTGTTATTGTGTATTATTCATCTGAAACACCTACCCACAATATCCATTTAGAATAGATACTGGTTTTTTTTTTGTTTTTTCTTGTATTTTTAGATGAAGACTCAAAGCAGATATAAATCTAAACATGACATATTTAAATTCCCAATCATTACTTCAACATGTTGGACTTTTGAGATAAAACTATCGACAAATGAAACAACAGAAGGAACCAGCCAAAAGTATTCAAGCTCACAAAATTTTGGGCTTTCAAGAAATTCATTGGATATGATCTAAGGAACAGCTATGTATATTCTTTGTTCCAACTTGCATGTCTTAAGGTATCCTATCCATAATAGCCTCAAATTCAATGAATCTGAATGCATAACAGATACTAGTATATATTGGCTGAATACTCGGTGTTTTAGTGTCAATATGTAAGAGCGGAACGTGTCCTAATTTTTTACCTTGACCCGTCTTTGAAGAATTTCCCCCTTTGCTTTTAATTAATAAGATTCATTTTTTTAAAAATCTATCTGCTGAAAAATTAATTTTTAATCGTTTTCTATTCTAAAAATAACTACATACATCTTTCGACCATATCATTTTTTTGTAATTCATAGTATTCAATTTTTTATCTAAAAAAATTAGCTGTTCCCATAGACCTCAATGCAATCTTAATTTATTAATTACTACTTGGGTAATCATATTTTTGAAAATTTCTCCTCGTAAATCCTCTTCTACTCTAACTGCTTTGAATTAGTTCACAACAGTCTCGTTTAAAGTCCATTTCGTAAATTCTATGGACGATACAATGACCTTGTCAGCAAATACAATTTAACATTGAGACAAATGCTTACTGGCGTTTTTCATTAGTCCATTATTTATATACTGTATTGACGACGGATTTTCCCGTTATTTGCCGGTCACGACAAGGAGCACACGGCGGGTGTGGTCGATCAGCAGGGATGCTCACTCCTTCATGGCATCTGATCAAACCTCTGATGTTTCGGAGGTCTGTGTTTGCTCTACTCCTATTTTGTATTGTTTTCTGGACTTTGATATTGAATACTGTTGATTATCTCCATATCCTTCTTTCAGAGTTTTCAATACGAGATGGATATTTAAGATTAGAAAATTATGTCCTTTCATGGGTCGGATACCTTAAGATGTGAAAGAGATTAATTTTTATTCTAAAGAGCAAACCTTGCATCATTCCTGCAGTACACAAAAAATAATGTGGATTTATAGAATCTGACTCTACTTTTCTTTTCCAGCTGAGATGTGCGCAAACGAGCGGCACTAAGTAACTATCCTTATACGCAGTGATGTAATTCATGAAAAATTAAAAGTAAACCTTGGATTTAGATATATGTAAATAAGTGCTTGACTTCTGCACCTCGCAGGGTCAAGGTTTTTATCGCTTGTGAGATGGAATTTGTGAATTTTGACCTCCGTACTATGAACTTTGAACCTGAATTTGAATATTTTAATTTTGATTATGTAATCTTTGCTTTGTTGTGTTGCCAGAGACAGCAATAGAGTTTGATAATTCTTGTCTCTGGATATACAGCTGATATAAATATTTATGCTAATTTGGAATAAACATGTTAACAGCAAACCCTCAAACATAAATGTGTCCACTTTATTACGTATATCTTCCTTTGACATACGGTTACCATCTTCGTCTCTGGCAGTCAATAAAATGTCGAGAAAGTCCAGGTATTTCTTTGATGAAACTTCGTCATCTTTCTGAAGCTTCAAAAATATTTTATGCAAATACACTGACAATAGTTTTTCTTCGTTTGATATTGCAAAAACAATGATGATAGTTTGAATTGAAAAATATCATTTATTTTGATCTAATAATTAATGACAAAAGAAATCATGCAAAAAAGCTATTTATACAAAATGACAAGCATTACACAATCATGAAAAACATGTGCATAAATTAAATTAACAAATACATTTTGTTTATCCAAAAATCATAGGTGGGGCATAAAAAAACGCCCATACTTATTTCATTTCATTTGAAAAAAGTCACCTACCAGAGCTTGGCGACGTTTTTCAATGACGTCATCTGCTACTTTATGCACAAAATCACAATTTTCCTTGAATTTCTTTCCACCTTTTGTTAGATTATAAATAAAATCTGAATAAAGCCATGGAGAACTACAAAAGAACAAGATAATTCACTTAACTTGAATATACTTTTAGATAAATAAGAGAGTAGAGTAAATCTATTTCGTATATATTTTATAAAATTTTTTTGCCGTAATAGAAACATTATTTTCAAAAATTACCCGTTTCTACGTGTCCATTCCAATGTCAAATCATACACAGCTTGGATATATGGATTTCTTTCTTTACTTCAAAAAATTCATTAGATTGAAATAAAATACTGTAATTAATTAGTTTGCCAAATCATTTTAACATGCTAATTGTCTAAATACTGAAAATATTTATTACCGAGAAGTGTGTAAAATATAAAGCACAATGTCTTGTTTATCTTGAAAGTCTACCTTTACTTTTTGCTTTTTAATGTGTAGAAGTTACTTAACAATATTTGAAAAGAAAACCCCTCAAAAGCGTGTTGTTTATTTAGAGTGACTTTTCAAAGACGGGCAGCTTATA
>NW_026923054.1:0-20766 GCF_032062105.1 Saccostrea cuccullata
TTAGAAACAGTTTAAGCCTGCTGTACAAAACCAGAAAATGCATCGAAATATAATAGTAACTTAGTTAATCAGAAACTTACGAGAGCGAATCAATATTTCTTTTTATATACTAGTTTACAACACTAAATCAATTTTGTTCACAAATACTGGGAAAATTTGTGTAAAATGTATGAACATTTATTCGGATGCAGGACATAAAAATATAGTCTAATAAATTTGTTAAACAATAACAGTAAAAGTAAAAGATAAGAGAAGTCGCTTACCTTGTAGCAATGGATAGTAAAGCGCTGTTTTAATAAATAAATATATCCTGAAATATTAGTTTTACTGTGGGTTGCACATCAAATTTTACGCGTGTTAGAGTGTTCAAGTTTGTAATGGCAATTCATACACATATATATTTAATATAATGTAACTTGAGATTCTCTAAACAAGAGAATTCTAATTAATGAAAAAAAGGATACAGGCTCTCTAATAATACATTTTATGTGCTTCATGAATTACTTTGCAATCAATTCTGTTATATAATCAGGCTTGTGGTTTAATGATTGTCAATAAAGAATAATCAAATAATTAACTTTTTATCTTTTTAATTTTCATTATCATGATTAGGTAGAACAATTAATGTAGATCTCTTGTTTGCAAACCTTTTAAAAGTGTCCGAAAACATATCATGAACATGTTATATGAAGCCTCTAATTTTGCACTTTCTGAAAATCATCTGCATCGTTTTTGTGAAATTAAATGCCAATCATGTCATTATTCTTGCTACTACTGTAACATTAATTAATTAAACTACATTAATAGATGTTTTTCTATTGAATTCTATCGGGATAAAGTCGAGGGAGACAGATAGCATTTCAGACTTTATTGCAATCACTTTCTTATGTATTGCTACGAGGATAGAAATTATCATCTTTAAAAAGTTGTCTGCTTGCCCTACTCCGACGGTAAACAAGTTTTAAATGAAAGAAAAATTTCAGCATACTCTTTTAATGTCATCATTTTTTAAGTCCGAATTCTATGGTTGATACATTGACCTTGTCAGCAAATACAATTTATCATTGAGTCAAATGCTGACTGACGTTTTTATACTAATTGTTAGTCCATTACACTGAATTGATGAAGGATTTCTCCATTATTTCCCGAACATAACAAGGCGCACACTGCGGGTTATAATGACCCTTCAGCAGGGGATGCTCACTCCGGCATGGCAATGGATCCCACCTCCGATGATTTGGAGGTCCGTGATCGCTCTTCTATTTTTTATTGTTTCATGGACTTTTGATCTTGAATACTTTTCGTTATATTATCTCCATATGTTTCATCTAAAAAATTGAGATCCTCTATTATTGTAGGCGTTGGCACTATAAAGAACTTTATATGCTTAATATCTGAGTAGAGGCCTAAATCTGAAGCCCTTTGTCGGTAAATGACGATGTCTCTATATGAATGAAATACCGTACAGCGGGTTTTTTTGGCGGGTGTAAAATTTGGCGTTTTGCCTGCTGAAAGGTACCCAAATAATTTTGGCGTAATTTATTTTAGCGGACACATGGTTTCATCTCTTTACTGATGAACACTAAGAAAACTAAGTTAACTATTGACTCACTATTTTAGCGATTTAAATTTTAGCGGGCCGCCATCAAAACGCCAAAATAAGCCAAAATTAGCACCCCGCTAAAATAACCCGCTATACGGTATCCTCGATCGAGACGTAAAACAACGTACAATCAATCAATCACTTAGTTCTTTTTAGATACTGTAGAAGTACTTTTTTCCTCGTTGTAATAATTTACGCTACGTACGCGGTCAAAAATTTTCCGCGGATATTTGTCCAAGCGTACTTAACATAAATGTAAGGCATATAATGGCAGTCTAGGAAATCCATGTAATTTTAATTTCTAGACGCGGATTAAACAGAAAATGATATTCCGCGGAATTATGACCCCAAGAAAAAATTACGTCTACAGTATTTAGACCACATGCATGTGCCTCAGAGACTTTCAAGAATGTGATCATTGAAAAACGATTTACAAAATATCCGAACATTGAAGTCGGAGTCAGATGTGACATCATTTCCTTGCGGAAAAAAGCTTTAAAATATAATATTTTGAAGCTTTTTTTATTGACAACTCAGAAAAATATCATTTTTTCATGAAAAATTGTACCCAGGTACTCAAAGCACATGAAAGCCAATACCAAATTTTACTTTTTAGTTTTTCATGGAAAGATTAAGCCGAAATCATTACTGTTTCTTAGGGTAGGATTCTTCTCACAAAAAACTGTATTTTTTGTATTTAAGAATTAACGATATTTTCACAGAATCAAGAAGATTATATAACTAAGTTATTGTATCAGATTAGTTTTGACCGTTTTATATTAGATTCAAGGTCAGGTCAAGGTAGTTACATTTTCCCTGGACATTAAGAATAAAAATAACTGCATCCAATCATGCAATAGGGCATTCTATTTCAAAAATTAAATGTTTTTCTTTTTGCATAAAAAGATATTACCATATTCGGTCTATAAGATGATATTATCAAATTGATACAGATTGTTTAACAAAAATGGATTTTAGCTAATATGATCTTTTTCCTATTTTTCTTAAATTTTTAGGATATTTAAGCTATTTTTGTATGCGCCCTACATAACTGCAGCCAATCATGCAATAGGGCATCCTATTTCAAAAAAATTAAATGTTTTTCTTTTTGCATGAAAAGATATTACCATATTCGATATATAAGATGATATTACCAAATTGACACAAATAGTTGAACAAAAATGGATTTTAGCTAATCCGATTTTTCTCTATTTTCCTTAAATTATTATATTAATTTTTTTTTATATGCGCCCTATATTTAAATTTTTCTTATTTTCATATATGGTAAAGAAGTCATATAGAGATAAAAAATAATACAAAAACAAAAAGTGTTGACCGTTTAATAAGAGAGTAACACTTTCTATGGATTTTTGGCTAATATCGATTGAAAGCTTTTTAAAGCTAACATAATTGCATTTTGTTTGGAAATTTATATTTATTTGATATATTTTAAAACTTAAGTTCCTTATAATTAATTTGGCTAACATTAAAAAAAATTCTAGTCTTTGTTTTTGAAAAAATTATGACTAAATTCGTTGTTCTATAATAAGTTTGAGAGGCAGAAAGGAAGATATTTTCATACGACACCATTCCGCCAAAATTATAGTCCCTACTAATTTTCGAACACAATTTACCATTTCTATTTAAAGTTGTACAATTGTGATGAGGAAAAAAAAGATGGTCTTTTAAATCTCTTTCACCTTAATATATAAGACATATAAGCAAATAAACATTGAATATTTCATCTACTCAGAAACCAGAGAAGAATCCTACCTTAAAATGAAATTGTGATATTGAAAGGGCATTGAACCGAGAGGGTTCTTAATCAAACCAACGCCTATTGAGACACCATTTCGATTTTTAGGGTCTTATCCGAAAAATCCATTTCTTTTACTTTTTATGCTAGGTGAAGGAACAGTCACTGTACTTATGTTTACGTCTTAGGTTTGACGCGTCACGGCAAACAAGACTTTAACGTGTGAGTTCCTATCAGAGTTAATTAGGCTACAGTGATGGGTTTTATTAAGAGGAACTAGATATTATTTGTGAAAATATGTTCTTAATTCAGATGGACTAAATACACACTGTATTCGTAAGTTAGAAGACATAAGCTTCTGGACGTTGAATACAGCTTTGACGCAAATTTGGTAGTAATCCTGTTTTGTTTGTTGGTGACAATCACGTATGCAGATATATTGCACGAGGGCAGTTCTTACTAGCTTCTGCATCATTGAAATAAATCAGTTTCAGATGTATCAGCATTATTGTATAAATACTAGTTTGGACATCACTGTTTCAAAGAAATCGGCAAGATAGACAACATTCTGTATGAGACATTTATAAGAAAGGAATTTTCTAAAAAGGACATAAATTTCTTTTCGGTTACATTAATAATGTTTGGGGGGAAATTGGTGTTCGTGGGGTCGAACCTGGTTCCTCTGGTGTGCGGGGAGGCGTGTGTGTTGATTCGGTTATCCAGTTAGTACGTATTACGTTGGTAATATCTATTTACTAGTATCTCACTTATGTGCTTTATTAATTTAGATTTCTTTTGGGGTCTATTTTGCGGCATGCGGTGATTCGGTCTAAGGGTAATTAAACTCGTGCTTTGTGTTCTTTTGTAATTCGACAAAAGTTAGCCACGACTTATCATTTATTCAATTTTCTTTTACTTTTATTTTATGAAACAGAATTCTTTTGTAGATTGATGCTTAGTTTCTTTGAAGTAGATCCGATTCCTAGTCTGGAGTTGCATACATGTAGCATTTTGAATGGACCAATTCTGGGCTTGCCTATGTGGAATACTTATTGCTAAAATCGCTCTCGAGATTTTTTTCTCTATATTCATAAATGAAAAACTGTTTTGTAGTGGTTCATAGCTACATAGCTACATTTAGCGGAAATGTGTTTCATTGTAGTGTTTATAGATATTTCTAATATATATTTATTTTGCACAGCTCTACTTAAACAAGTCAATTTATTGAAAAAGTACATTATAATTAGTGACACTTTTGCGTTAAGTTTGTGAGAATGAGTCCGCCATTCATTTCGTTTACCTCGCAATTGCTCCGGACTTACAGGTTTCCATAGTTTTTTCAACATCAATGTTGTTTTTTTCTATGGTTTTTCCTGGGGAAGCATAATTGTGTTCATACATTCATTTATGGAGGTCAAAACACGCGACACATATAAACATCGTGTTAATATACCTTCATGTTCTGTGATATTGATCAATTATTTTTTTGATACATTGTAGAAGGAAGGTAAAGAGTTGGTACCATCGAATACACGTGTTTGTAAATTTATACGTGTAATAAATGCGACAAACAAAGGCTTTTATGTATAGACGCACCTAAGGACGCGTTAATATTTGTACCAATCAGTTTTATTAAATCTGGCTAATATTGTCGCCTCCTCTATATTTGTGTTTGAGTTGTTTTGTATATGTAAAGAGAATATGAAATAATTTATATTCGTCTGAGCGAAGCGAAAGAGAACATAATTAATGTTAACATTTTAAAAGACAATATTTTGGATTATACTGTATTTGGATTAAACAAGTTTCACTGTATATATATTTCGGCATCACAGCGTATACAGACAAAGAATGGCATCGAAAATTATGTCGAACAACGTTCTCATTCCCTTGGGTATACCAATTTGTTTACAAAATCTACTAGCAATGATTATTCTAATCCGCTGCAAAAGGATGATCAGACCAGTTCGGATTCTTGCCATAAATCTGAGTGTAACCGATTTTTTGACTGGGATTATGCTTTGCTTTCCAGATGACATTTTTGAAGGATGCACGTATAAAAAGTATCTAGCCGGGCCATTCGTTATAGTATCTCTGTTGACGATATCTATGATTCAGTTGGACCGATTTCTGTCCATGATGTTTGCCTTCAAATACTACAGAATGATGAAAACATGGATTTTGATTCTTGTCTGCATATCTTTCTGGATATTTGCTTTTATTCCCATTTACATCATGTTTTATGATGACCAATCACCCTTTGGCATATATTGTGGAATTCTGTACTTGGCCCCAAACAAAACAGCAAATTTGATCCCCAAACATTTATTTCTTTTTCTTCAATGTGTTAATATTCTCATGTTTATTTGTTTGTCCACCCGTGTTTCTGAAATGCTGATGAAAGGAAAACAGAATATAAAGGATACATATGGAGCAGTTAGGAAACTATACGTAATCATAGGCGTTTATCTACTCTGCACGACTCCGTACATGGTAATCTTGGTTTTGCTGCATACATTTGATCCTAAGTCTGTCGGAATTATCCATGCTGTAGCTATGGGTTTTATTCTTTTCAACAGTTTCGTTAATCCGCTATTTTATGTTTGGAGGTTTTCGGAAGCTCGCTTTCATTTGAAGCTTCTTCTGTTTTTCTGGAAGAAATCAAAAGTGGATAAGATAAAAGAAAGAAGAAAATTTTCTATTGCAACTTACGCTATATCTCATATTTCTACCTCTACTTTAAATAAATATGTATAAAAAATGTTTCATGGAACAAATGGGCGTGCCTCATCGATTGATCCAATTTATTTGTATCCATTGGACAAGGAAAGGTCAGTAAACCCTAACTGCTTCAAATGAATATTGAGTTCACGTACATTTGGAGATATTGGACATTAACCAGGCTAAAAGTCCATTCAACTTATACATACTGGGAGTAGAGAAAACCACACCTATAAAAACACTGGCAGTGAGATCAGGTCCCATGGAGAAATAAGCATCCCTTGTGAATCCGCTATAAATATAACTCTATGTAACATTCTTTGAATGCAACCATCAAGCTATTTGTTAACGATGGACGGTTCAGAGATTTTATAAAACAAATTATGATCTCAATGATGATCATGGCACCAAACTCAAAACAGTGCCTCACCTTCAGATGCAAATTCACAGAATAGGTTCAGACAACACAGATCAAGAAGAAACGTTTGAATTACATATGTCTAGTTGAATCAAAATACCGGTCTATCTAATGATTCATGTTCTTTGCCAGGTTATTATTCCATGCAATTTTTTCTCGTTCTAAAGCCATGTATTAGCATTCACATAAATTCTTGAGCACCATTACCAATTGGATTTATAATACTACAAGATGTAAAAAAGATTACAAAATTTACAAATCTTTTGTACATTTTCATTGAGTTCTTTTGTTACCTGTGCTTCCGGCAGAAAGAACATTTAATGAAGAAAAAATTATTTGACATGTTGTAATTTGAAGAGTAGTATGAAGATAAGGAACTTTCGTACTCCTGAATTATGACGCGATAATTATATAATAGTCATATATATTATATTAATTTTATAATTGAAGATAACGTGCATTGTTCTATCTCAGAAAATCATTAAACCCAATGCAAATTAGAGGTAAAGCAAACATGAACTTCTCAAAACATCAAGTCTGGCCTCAGTTGCCATGGAGGAGTGTGCAGTCCCTGGAGACTTGTAACAACCTCCGTGTTCTCCTTGTCTTAGTCTGCAAGACGGTAAAAAATCCACAGACAATTCATGAGATAATGAAATATTTGTGTGGTTTTTTTTTAATAATTAATGACCAATTATTTGAAAAAAGATCAGTCAGCATTTGATTTAATGATTGTCTATATTTGTTGTATAAATACATGTAGTGGGTTTTTTGTATAACAGTAGAACGTACGAATGATTAATTTAAACAAGACTGTTGTATTCTTAATTTTAAAACCTGTTTGTAAATAGCTCTCTCTCTCTGTTTTCGATATTGTTCATAAGTAGAGCATCCTCTGGCATATCGAATCAAATAGGGTAAACAAACTTTATATGCGTAGGATGAGGGTATATTGTTACACAAGGGAAGTTGATAATAGCGAAGTTGAAGTAATCGCATTTTTTTTTTTTTTTAGAAAATTGTGTTGTAGGGTTACCGTTTAATTTTTTTATCCTATAAAATATCTACAGGATAAATATATAAACAAAATTTCTCAGCTTCTGTGGTTTTTTTTAATTCAAACTCATTGGAAAATATGAAGTCGAAGTATAAATGAGAGTAACTGTTGATAATTGATTATACTTAAGATTAAGCAATAATCAACCAATCCGACAGTTAAAATTGAATGCATGTATTGCCACAATCCCAACAGATAAAGGTCTTTTAAAAAGTACCTGTAAAGGAGAAGGTATGGTTTTAGCTTTATTGTGCCCTAAAAATGTAATGTCATCAAAAAGTCTTGAAACTGGCAATAAAACATTAGTCAAGTATATGACTTGGTTAAATCAGGAAAGATTATGGCACAAAGGATTACCATTCTGCAAATATGACGTCATTAATGTGATGCATTTCTACAGAAAAAGTCTCAAATAAGCCAATATCAAGGGTAATTTTCCTTTAGAAATAATGTCCACAGCCGTCGCCCATTATCATTTTTTATATGTTATAAAAAAACAATAAAAAATCACATATCTAAAATTCTTTGTAGGCGATGCCTGTGGAGAACATTTTCTTAAAGAAAATTCCATTGAAAATTGGTGTCTTCTGCAACGTTTGATGAAAATACGGGAAAATGCACATGTTTATGACGTCACAATTAGCATTAATAAACACATGTGAGAAAAATGATTTGTATGATTTTTCTGCATGTAATTTTAATGATTCAGAAAGCATTAGTTTTAATCTTTTACACCAGTTTCATTTTTTTTTTTAGAAAATCACAGGGCAAGATGATATAGAAACCATACCTTGTTCTTTCTTTTAAAAACAACAGTGACTGCCCTTAACTCTGCGAAGAATATATATGAATCAATAAGATATGGAGCAGAACTAGTAAGATATTTGTAAAGCACAACATTCAGCATACACTCAGTTTGATAACTGAAAGCTCCCTACTCCCATACTTGTTAAAAGTGTTGTGCTGCTCACTACCATACGAAAATGTGTAGTTGACCGTCAACTAGTCGTCAACTAGCAGTCAACTAGTCGTCAACTGATAATGTGAAAACAGTTGACCACTAGGAGTTGAATGCTTTTCTGAAAATCGTTCAACTGATTTGCATAAGACGGCCAGTTGATCATTAGTTGAATGCTAATACTTTAAAATTTTCATGAAAACAAGAGTTGACCACTAGTTGAACACTTCGACTTGTTAGAAAATTTCTCCCACGCTACATTTAGGTTGGTTTCAAAATGACATTATCATAGATCGGGTTTGTTATACCATAATATTACAACATCCAAGATTTGAATCAGTACATGCCATGTGTGTTTTCTGTAGAAGGTTGGAATTTTGATTTGAAACATTATGGTCTTCGTGATGATTCAGCGTGTGAATCTCATGTACTATTGTAAGTATAGAATTTAAAGATTTGTTTTACTAAGCTTGTTATTTTTTAAACAGATGAGTAGCCAGCATAGGTTCCTATTTTTGTGTACTTTTTTTTTTAAATATTAAAAGAATTCTGAAAACTTGTTATGCATCAAGTGTTTTGTTGTGTTTCTTGTTGTGTTGGTAAAAATATGCCATTGCTTTAGACTAATTCTATAAATAACCTTTCTTGCACAGAAAATGAAGAAAGCATGTAACAATTAACTTATGAGAGTGTGTCAGCTCACTTCGTTTATAATGCATTTAGATTTACAAGTACAGTTATGTCAATGTAGAAACTCCACTGTTTTGACTTTCCATATTTTCAAGGACACTGCTTGTCTTAGATTTCAAATCTATAGACCCCTCCATTTTTTCAAATAAGGCATGCAACCTACGTGCACTGACTAATGGAATATTTAACTAGCGGTCAACTGCAAAGGAAATAGTGAAGTATTCAACTAGCGGTCAACTGCAAAGAATATATCGTAGCATTCGACAGTGGTCCACTCTATGCAAATGAGTTGAATACTCCCTCATTTGCATGGCAAAAATTCAACTAATGGTCAATTGACGGTCAGTTAACTAATAGTCAACTGAATACTCCAATTGAATTCTACTAGTATATTTTCATATGGGAACTAGCTAGCTCCTCCATAACACCTCATCCCACCTCTGAAGTTTTGGAGGTCCGTCCTTGGTCTGCTTCTATTTTATATTGTTTTTAAGAAACTTTTGAGCTTGAATACTGTTCATTATCTACATATATTTCATCTGAAACTTTTTCCCTTGAGACAAGGAAAAAAATTCAAATTTAGAATTTTAAAAATCTTGAATTTCTTTCTTAATTGAATGAATTGAATTGAATCAAATACAATTTATCATTGAGTCAAATGCTGACTGTCGTTTTTCATACAAATTGTTAGTCCATTATTTACATAATGAATTGACGACGGATTTTTCCGTTATTCCGATCATGACAGCAGGGATGCTCACACTTCCACGATACCTGATCCCGTCTCTGATGTTTTGGAGGTAAGTTTTTGCTCTGCTCCTATTTTATATTGTTTTATGCACTTGTGATCTTGAATACTGTTCGTTATCTCCATATGTTTTATGCTACAATGCTTAAGTTTTACAATACAGTTTCCCAAACTTCAAAGAACCTTAAATCATATAGAGATGTATGAAATGAAAATGAAAATTGTTGCATGAAATCATTTCAATTTTATGCTTTACTATGACTTATTTAAAATTAAATACATATTTTAGAAGTTATCCTTCTTGGCTGAGGCTCGGATATCCTTTTGGCTTCTTAAAAACAACCAATCCATGATCTTTTTAATATGTAGGCCTCTTCAGATAATATAGTCGCCCGCGTGGCACAGAGGTTAGAGCGTCTGCTCTAGAGTCGCGAAGTAAGAAGTCAATCCTTACGTCGCGGGTTCGAATCCCACTGTGAGACGTGGAGACCGGTCCTTTGGATGAGACCGTATAAACCGAATTCCCGTGTCGCATTAGATGTTGGCACGAAAAAGACCCCTCCTTGTTCAATGGCCCTGAGTGCCGAGTATAGGAGAAAATTTGCAGCTCTCCACCGGCAAGTGGTGGCGTCTCCATATGAGTGAAAAATTCTCGAGAGGGATATTAAACAATATACAATCAATCAATCAAATAACATAAATTAAAGTCTGTTAAAATCATCGCTCCTGGGGGTATGGTGGGCCACAATAGATCAGACAGACATGTTTCTGTTAGCTCAGTTAATGGCTACTTTTGAACTGTACATTGTTGTAGTAGCACAGAATTAATGATTTTTATTGTTTAACGGCGAGTCGGTAATATCTCAGTCATATTTCAGCGGTTGAAGTTTACATTCGGAGTTAGAGGGGTTTTTTTGGCTTCTCTGGTGGCCCCCAATGAGCCTGCTCTTTTTTGAAAACAAAAGACGCGATGTTTTACGTGTCAAGGAGGTTGTAATCCATAACAGAGGGCACTGTTTAACGTATCATAGCACAGTAAAAACCTACATATTTTTTTTTTTCATAGTGTTTTGCTGTCTCGATCCGCTATCACTGCATCAAGTTGTTAGTTAACAGAAAAAACGCTATATAATTCTTCCTACAATATTTTAGGGGATTTTTAAGGGAAGGTGATAAGAAAGCATTTTTACATGTTTACCTTGAAGTTAGAGTTTCATATTAAAATATGCATAAATTACACAAATAGCCTACTCAGTAACAATTTGTGTTGTTTTTAGAAATTATTGAGATTTTCTTTGAAAGAAATGTTTTGTTAAATGTTAGAAATATACCATACAATTTTATTTAATGTTACTATTTTATTTAGTAACAATACACTGTTCTTTTTAGCGATATATGCAGTTGTTATGGATAGTCTCTCATTTATTTAATATACCTTCAGTTGTCTACTGATGTTTAAAATTACTCTCATTGAAAATAGAAAGGCATTTTTCAGTATTGAATAAGTACAAATTTGTTAAAACTTGTGATATTTTGAAACACTGAATAGATCAATGTCTTCATTGTAAATAGTGTAGTATCAGATCTTAAAAAAAGAAAAAAAAAGAAGATTTAGGAAACGAGTTTGTAGGCCCAGCAGATTATCATGTATATATATATATATATATATATATATATATATATATATATATATATATATATATATATATATATATATATATATATATATATATATATATATATATATATATATATATATATCTGAAGGCATGGATATTTGCTAATTGAGATCAACACTAAGAGTAGAAAAATGTTATTTCATTCCTATAGCTCTACCAGCTCTTTGCCTTTGCCTAATTCCTTTCCATTTTTCATTATTTTGCAGACTAAATCAACAGCAGACAATGGGCTATACTCAGGGTTTGAGAAGTAGCACTTACTTTGTAATTCTTTGATAACAGATATCTACAATAGACTAAAAAAAAACAACACTCATTTTGACATTTGCAATCGATCGGAAGTATATGAAGAAAGTGAAAACTGCATGTGATATAAGAAAATAGCAGATACCATGAAGAAAAGAAAATGATTTTAATCTCTATATATGTTATTTTGAAATATTTTGACAAGCATTTTACGGAGAAAAAAATCGTGAAAACTTTACGAAAAATACAAATATCTAATGTACCAACATAAACTAGTTTTTTAAATTTTCTGTGAACCTTGTTTACATAGATATTTTATGGTAACATTAATTTTGAATTCACGTCAATTTGGGATAAACGATATATAAGAAATGTATATCAGTTACAATATGTCAGATATTTGATATCTTTAATGAATTTATTTTTCTCTTTGAAGGACCTCTAATGTTACACTCTAATTTAGAAAAGCGGTTATCATTTATCCCTTTTAATATACTAAATAAATGTCGATTTATTTCTTTTCATTTATATCACTGTTGACAAACTGTTTTCTGTCTGAAGAAACATGAATGAGATGAAAAAAATTAAATCTTTACAGGGTTGGGCCACACCAATTTCATTTCTTGTTCGTCGGACATTTGATGAAAAAAGTACGAGCGGGCTAGCGGGTAAAATAATAATATTATTACTTTATTGAAGGCAACATTTTTAGGCGTGGCATGAAAAAATTTGAGCAGAGAATTATATTTTTTTCTGATTTGCAGAGTAAGTAGATTAAAAGTACGATAAATAGAGCGGAAATGGAACAGAAAACAGCACAGAATTCCCATGGTGCAGGGATTTTAAATTAATATTATTTGTAAAGTTTTGTTTAAATACGAGCGCGCGGGTCCGACAAACAAAGCTTTTTATTTGTATGGCCTTACTAGAATATATATTTGACCTCGAATTTTGATGTCTTATTCAAGGTGCAGAATCTCAAATTGACGATTCTATCAGCCCAGAGTCATACTTTCATAAAAATGACAAAAGTCTTAAAAGGTGTACTGTGCTTCCATCAATTTTCGTTGGCATCAATTTTCGTGGATTTTGTAAAACAGACTTTTTCGAGGAAACGTAATTTCGTGGACCAAAGCATTGCGTATACAACTGAATATCATACTTATTAATTCAATGAACATTTGAATTCGTGGATCTGCTCGACAACGAAATCCTCGAAAATTGGTGCTCAACGAATATTGATGAAACCACAGTAGTCGTTTCTATTTCAAATCTGATTTGAAATTATTTTTGTACAAGCTTATGATAATTATTTGTGTTTGGTTTGATATAAAATCTCTTAAAATATTATACTAGAAATGAAAGGATGAAACCTTATAGTTGTCAAAATTTCAGTAAATTTAGTTTTATCGTTACTTCTTTAAATATTGATTGAATTATTATTTACAAAAACTAGAGATACTCTGAGCACTTGGGCTCACTAAATGATACCTCCCGCCTCCCATATCACTATAATATCAAAGTCTAGTTTTGCTTTGAGAAACATGAACTAAGTATCAGATCAAAAAGTTAATTAGAAGGTCAATATGGCATTATGCAATATAAAGAATATGGGAAAAATGCATTAAAATATTTTGTTCAGTGGTAAAGGAGAAATGACGGATAAGAGATAGGTTCCCTTCAATAATATAGAGAGAATAACAGTATCCATGTTTTTCTATGGGGAACCCAAAGTTTATGTCGGGTCAAAAATGAATATAAAAGGTGCATAATATTAATGACATTTGGTAACAAATAATTCTTTGAAAGTCGCTTTGAAATTCATTTATTGGCATAATAGGAGTTGCGGATAAGATTTGGGTACCTCAAAGCGTAACAGACAGACGAACAGGTAGAGGGACCCATCACTATTTAAAAGCAGGGGGGTTATAATAATTTTGATTGAAAATCTTTCTGTAAAATTATAAAAGATTAAACGTCCTTTTTTACAATTAAATACTGAAACGTATGCAAGTTTAAAAATACAGCCCCACGCTGTTCAATTCCTTCAACTTTTCTATCGTCAATTTCCCTTACTTATGCAGCATTATACCTTTATCAACTGCAAATGGAATTTATATCTCTCAGTTGATTCGATACGCAAGAGAAGCTCTACGCATGTACAATTTCTAAAACGAGGTAAGTTATTGACAAACAAGTTGATAAAACAAGCATATCAGCAGTCTCGTTTAAACTCATCATTTCCTAAGTTCTTTAGTCGATACAACAAATACAGTTGATAATGTTTTTCATACTAATTGTTATCCCATTATTTACACACTGAATGGATGACGTTTTTTTTTTTTTGTTATTTCCCGATCATGACAAGGAGCACACGGCGGGTGTGACCAGTCGACAGGGGATGCTCACTACTCCATGGCGCCTGAACCACCTCTTATGTTTTGGAGGTCCGTGTTTGCTCCTCTCCTATTTTGTGGTGTTTTATGGACTTTTGAGCTTCAAATATCATTGATCTTTTTCTTTCACGATAAAGTATAATTCTTCCATTTGCATAGTATAATTCTAAATTGTAGTCTATGATTTTCCATTTACAATGTAAATTAAATTTTAATTGAATAGAAAAAAAAATTATACAAAATAAATGTTTGACATACATACTGTTCAAAGATAAGAAGTTTTCAAAACAGTTTTTCTACCAAAATAAACATCAAGATTGCAGCTTGTATAATCAAAATGGTAAATATTAGAACAGCAATCGATCTCAAAGAATTAATAAACAATAAAATATGTGAAGGCATGAAGTACGGATCCCTGGATAATTTAGAGATGGGATCAGCAGGTGCCTAGGAGGAAAAAGCATCCCTAATTGACCGGTCACACCCGCCATGAGGATTATGTATTGTTCAAGTAATGAAATAATAGGAGATGGCGAACAACATTCAAGCTCAAAGTCTATAAAAATACAAAATAGGAGCAGAGCAAACACGGACTTCCCAAAACATCAGAGGTGGGATCAGGTGCCATGGTGGGGTGAGCATCTCCTGCCGATCTATCACACCTGCTATGCGCTTCTTAGAAATACATGTCGAGTTTCAATGACTCCTCCTGTCAATGCATGGAACCTAATCCCACCTTTGATGTTTTGTAGGTTCTTGTTTGCTCTGCTACTTTTTGTATTGTTTAATAGACTTTTGATCTTGAATACTGTTCGTTATCTCAATATGTTCATCAATCATCCAGAAAAGTATAGTGTTTTGGCTCTGGCACAATTTGAGCAAACTTAAAACTGTGTAGATCAATGGTTATATTTAAAAATTCTAACTTAGAGGTACGTTTTTGGATAGTAAAGTAAGATTTAATCTCGGTTTAACGAGTTTGAATACCTCATTGAAATCTATCCATCTAAACAGAGACCTTTTGTTTAAGTTAATCTTGATTTTAGGAACCAAACTGTTCAGCGGTTAAGTGTCGAAATTCCTTAAAATATTCAAATTTGTGTTGAGATCATATCGAAATCTTTAAATTAATAAAGATTGAATGATTTTAGATATAATTTGTAAGACATAAATCAGAATATACTCAATTTGTTAAAATGAATACTTCTTCATAACGATACTATAGTAATTATTATCCGAGTATTTTTTTCCCTGATACGTAAATTAGAGAAACTATAAAATGTTGCTTTTATTTACTATTAAAAGAAAAGTTAAATTTAGCAAAGAGAAGGCAAACTTTATTCCCTGTCTAGAACTTTTTTTACAACCCTCATGCACATGAAAATATAGAAGTATATGCATATGTCAACATAAAAAATCGTACATATTTTGTAAACAGTATCATTAATATCATGAAAAAACTTATTCAAATGCATAGTTATGATGCTGAAAGTTTCTAAATACATAACCATGCATTTGAATCGTATCTTGACATATGCTTATGTTTATTTACGTCTCCCATCTTAAATAATACGGCGACCTATACATTCTTGGAAATAATAGGTAACTTTAAACTTAAATGAAAATAAATTCAATTTTTGTATTTTTAACCATTAAAAATTGTAAGGGTGGAAAGACCTTAATTTCTATATGAGTTATTTATCTACCCATAATTTGAATTTCATTCAAATAAGAAAAATAAATGAATGGAATAATTGCGGGAACATTTCTTGTTCAAAATTTCTTTGATTCATATACAGTATTGAAGAAAAAAAAAATTTTAAAAAATGTACATGCATATGCTCTTCTAAATACTTTTATCTGATGTCTGTATAGCGATCCATATATTCAATCTCAATTTTCTGGGGTAGATTCATCATTGCTTCAACTTTAGGCGAAAATTGGCAACACTACTTTCACGTAAAAGCCAATTATGATCACAAGATACTCTTTGATTATTTATTATTACCTGTTAGGCAAATCCATGTATACTACAAGATTAAGATATTTTAATGTAAAAGGTTAAGCCTTATATTCTTTATTAAAGACATGCGATCCATGTTGACTTGATAACTTGGAAAAGTGTTGCAAGAAAAGTAACTCGTGTACACTAAATAAATACAATTGATAATGGAAAGCAACATGCATAAATTATATTCGACTTCTAGAATTTTTCCGGTAATCATGGGTTTTTATTTATTTATTTTTTTTTTTTTTGGGCCGGGTTTGTAAATTATAGAAATGACATGCATTATGCTCGAAATTTGGGATATATTTTAAGTTAAGATAAATATGAAAAAAAGCAAACAGTTAGGCTAACACAATACGAAGCGGACCTCTAAAACATCAGAAGGGGATCATGTTCCATAGAAGAGTAAGCATCCTATGTCGACCGATCACCACCATGTGTGCCGTGATGAAATCCCTGGACAATTCAGTGATTAAATAACGACTAACAATAAGAATTAAAATCGTCAGTCAGTCTATATATTAATGAGAGATCGTATGACTAACGTATACACTGAAAAAAATCTTGAAGTCAGAACATTTTTAACAGCCATTTTTCTTCGAAATGTTTGTTTGCGTTACTTAACTTTGCAACGTCACAAACAGCTCTTAAATCTATTGAGCAGACCAGGTTTTGAAGGGCGCTAAATTTACATTAAGGATTAAGGAATAAGCAATTATGACTCAGGAAAATTAGAGAATGTAAATATAAGAATTGAATTCATATTTTTTGGCTAACGCACAGTATCCAATTTTTGTCGCATGATCTGATATATGATGAGACCGATGAAATCCAAAAATATGCTTAATTATGACCCCATCCTACCATCGGGGTCATGATTTGAATAAACTTGAATATACACCACTTGAGGATGCTTCCATAAAAATAAAACTAATTCTAGCTTTGTTATTCTCTAATTTTCCTTATGTATAATTGCTTGTGTTATAGAGATTTGAACGTCAAAGATTTCTAATGGATCTCATAAAGAAAATTACAGTAACATTGAATGTAAATATAATGAATTTATGATAACTAATGAAATAGTATATGGGAAAAATCTTCAAAAATCTTCTTCTCAAGAATAACAAAGCTATGATAAGTTATATTTTTATGGAAGCATCCTCAGGTGGTGTAGATTGAAGTTGATTCAAATCATGACCCCTGGGGGTAGGATGGGGCCATTATTAAGCATTGAATTCTTATTTTTGGATGTCGTTGGTTTAATAACACATCAAACCGTGCCGACAAATTGAATACCACGCGTTCGCCAAAAATATGAATTAAATGCTTTTATCCCACCCTTTTTTGACGGCAGGCATATCAGTGCCTGCTTTATGCTATATGTAATTTTAGGGGGTCAGATTGCATAATACGATACCAAAGATTTTTGCATTCTTTCGAAGTTTTTTCTAGTCTTGTCTGACCCCCTTATAATATGTTTATATTATTGTTTTGCGTCATTTACTTCGATAAGTAACATTTTTTTCACTTCCACTACTGTTGTTACTTTCTTTTAATCCATCAAAAAACTAGCTCAGTTGACTTGGCTTCGATCTTGCATTAATAACAAAGGAATATAAATGCTTTCTCTTTGTTTCAATATCTCGAAACACCAAAATTGTTAGTGGTTTGGTCATAAAGGTTAAGTCAAATACTGATGTCTTTATTATTTCATCAACGTTACGTCAACGTAATAACTGTGAAACAAATACAAAATTTATCAGTAATAATTACATAACAAGAAAATCTAAAACAACATTTAGCACACAAACATGTACTAATATGACCTTTAGTATACATACATGTGTGGACTAGAATATTCAATAATATCACCCAATAGACTATAGTACGTAATATGAGTAATAACTATACGTTTGATTTAATTCACTACTTAATCTCAATAAAAATATTACTAGTAACAATCAGAAAATGTGACTTTGCTACTTCACTTAAAACATGTAAACAAACTTGGCGCTTTGCCTTTCATTACCGTACAAAGGGAAATAACTCTTAAGTTAATAATGACACAAAAATTCCATGTGCACAACAATAAATCTCACAAGTGATGATTTACATTATAAATCAGTTCTATTTAATCATTAAATTGGTATGATATACAAAATACAAATTGCTATGAGACTAATTATTATGAATCAGCATTTCACTACACGTTGGTCAAAATGGCGCCATGTATAAAACCACACTATCAATGCTTGTACAAAAATGCTCTACAATAACATACAGAGTAATCGTTATATCTATACTAAATCAAAGACATAAATAACAGGATCAGGGATTCTAAACGTTACTATGAGCATATATAAGATGCATACATAATTGCTAATTACCTTGTTCTACTGACCAAGTCGCTAAAGTTCTACGGTTCAACGTTAACGTTAGACAAATGGATGTACAAGGTTGCTGGGCGGAAATTACGTAATACACAAATAGTTCCGGACCCAAAGATAAGATATTGCCGGAATAATTACCAAAATTGTTACACACATGTGATAAGCAAAAAATTACGAATAAAATTAACTTCATAAACAATTATAGTAAAATAAAAATTATGACATTTACAAAAATGTTTATTATACTTCTGTTAAAATGTTTCCTATATAAACTTCATACGGTAAAATAACTATCCTTTATAGTTCACGCATAACAAAGTTATACCCCGGGGTATAGTTTTTGCTATCCACCCTCGGAAAATTTTCATGCTATTGTTGCCGCCAGTTTTGATTTCCAGCGATAAATCTTTTTAAAAACTGATGATGTCATAATGACTTCAGGAACATTGTGATGTCATCAGGATTTCAGATTATTCTTGCAGAATTATCTTACCCCAAAAAATTCAAACCTCAGAACTTATATTATACATCAGTATAATAAAACGCTTATCCACTGGTTGTGAGTGGGATAGCTCTTTTATCAAACCCGCGACAGAGAACTATTCCCCGAGGGCAAGCCCTCGGGGAATAGTTCTCTGTCGCGGGTTTGATAAAAGAGCAAGCCATCAGGATTTCACAACCAGTGGATAAGTGTATAATATTGTTTTGACTCAGTAAAATACGAAAACTACCCTTTTAAATTAACATAAAATACATCAAATTTGCGTTAAAAGATAATTTGTCATTTTTTCCCCTCACAATATTCTTTTGTGTTATTTAACTTTCCAACGTCACAAACGTCTATAAAGCACATCAGTACCAAAGGGCGTTAAATTTAGATAATACATGAACGAAATAAACAATTATCAGATGAGGAAATTAGAGGTTGTAAATATAAGCACCGAATCATATTTTTGGATGTCGTCGATCTTATAACACACCTGGCCATGCCGACAAATTATCAACGCGCGGTATTCAATTTGTCGGCACGGCCAGGCCTGGGGCCATAAAACTTAGACGATCTCACGTTTGATCTCAGTCTCACTTTTCCACTGTATATTCCTTTGGTAAAAGTGAAACTGAGATCAAAATCATCTCGTCTCAGTTTTATGGCCCCCAGGCCAGGTGACATCCAAAAATATGAATTTAATGCTAAAATATATAAGAATCATATTTATACTGAAGCAAAATATTGCATATTATACGCAAGGATGTTGATCAATAGTTACGTTAGTTAAAGGTAAGGCTTGTTACATATACATATCTACAAATCAGACTGTTAACTATTTCCCCCTCCATTTTGGATTTTTTTCAGTCTGAAAATCAGTTACGCGCAGAATCATACATATATATGACATATAGGAAACATTGTTTGCATATAGAAAAAAAGAAACGCGTGAAAATTTGTAACATTAAAATCTTATCATAATTAAGAATAAATACCTAGTAAATACTTATATTTCTCATAATGAAACATATGAAGATAACGCACTGTATTTAAAATCAAAAGTCCATAAAAAAAATACAAAATAGGAGCAGAGCAAATGCGGACCTCACAAACATCAGAAGTGGGATCAGGTGCCATAGAGGAGTGAGCATCTCCTCCGACCGGTCGCACCCACCGTACGAGTGCCTCTTGTCATGATCGGGAAATAACAGAAAAATCTGTCGTCAATCCAGTGTATAAATATTGGACTGACAATAAATATGGAAAAAGTCTGTCAGTATTTGACTCAATGATAAATTGTATTTGCTGACAAGGTCATTGTCTCGACCATAGAACTTACGAAATGATGACTATAAACGAGACTGCTGATATTCTTGTTTCATCAACTTGCTTATTAATAATTTACCTCGTTTTAGAAAATCTTTATATGTAGAGCATGCTCTTGCGTATCGAGACATATATACTCCGCATGCACGTGATGAAGGTACATTTCTGCATAAGTAAGGGAAGTTGACGATTGTAAAGTTAAAGTCATCACGTTTATCATAGAGCTTCGTAGTTAGATTACCGTTAACGTCTTTTTCACGTAAAATTTCCAAATGTGTCACAG
>NW_026923055.1:0-21009 GCF_032062105.1 Saccostrea cuccullata
TACATGGTCACCTGAGCATATGCTCAATTAGAAGAATACATGTATTATGTAAATTATTGAATTATATTGATTTTTTTCCGTGGTAAAGCCCAATATGAAGAAGTGTGCATTTAGAGGCAAACACCTAAGTGCGGGTATTACTGTCTCATGACAGCATCTAGTTTATAATTAGGGAGAGGGCTAAAATAGGCTTTGCCTGCTGCCCAATCCCATTCACTTATGTGAATAAAATTTTGTATAAAATAAATAATTTTACTCTGAGTCAAGAGAGGGCAAACAAACATTACTTTAAAGATAGCATTTCTATTCTTTGAAGTGAAGAAATCATTTAATTATAAAAACAGCAGCTTCGTGGATGCAATGCTTATATTACGGCGAGCTTTCAGCCGCCAGGGAATTAGCTCTGGATTGCCTTACGCTAGTACACCTTTGTCCTTGGCCCTTTGGATAGTCCTTGTTGGCCCGACCTTTAAAATATGACAAGGTTGAGGTTAAACAATGTTTATTGTCTCGTGTCCCGAGCGTAAGTAAGTATATTACCATAATAAAGATCAATTAATTTACAAGATGTTATTGATTGATATTAATGTACAAAACATGAATATTCATATTGAATTAAATGATCAAGTACTTAAATTTATATTAAAGATACAATACAGTGGTCCGCCATTAAATATTGGCGGCCATATTGAAAACTTACTTCCGGTTACATTTCCGGTGCTAAAATTATTACAAAAGTTATGGCGTCTGATACAATTTAACAAGTAACATCATTTTAACAAAATAACATTGAACACAATATTGTAGAAGGAAACCGAACACTATACTTAACTTTAATAATAACGCGACGAAGTACGATATTTATTCCCGGACTTAGTTAACTTTTTGAAGGAATTTATACTTAATTATGAGATGACTAATAATTAATCTTTTACAGTAAATATGTATCCTAACTATAATTCACAAATGATAATTCTAACTGTTAATTTAGAATAAAACTGAATGCATAACTAAGAATGCTAAATATTTGTTAAAAAAATAAAATAAGTAAAAGTTTCAATACTGACCTTTAAAATACGACAAGGTTGAGGTTATACAATGTTTATTGTCTCGTGTCCCGAGCGTAAGTGACGAGAGGGAGACGGGAGAACAAACTTAAACCCTCAACCTGTCCTTTGAGAGGTCACTCAAGGGTGATAATTATTTTTAATTATGATTGTCCTTAATAGAATTTAATTGATATCCCTATCGGAGCCTCACAGGGATAGCGTCCCTTATTACCTAGAGTTTGATTTAACTTGCCGAAGAGATTCTCACTTATTCTGGCATCTATTGTTAAGAGTTAATCCCGAAGTGATAGTAATTAACTCAAATACGTATGTTCTGACAGATGAATAGATGGACAGGCAAATGTTTATATTACAAATTAACTTTACCATTGATAATTGCCGATATGTGAGAAAGTATTACTTAAAATAAATTGTAACATATGTTTGATCAAGAAATAAAGGGAACTTATGCGTGAATGTTAATCCGAACAAATAAACTAATTTATTTATTTAGAAGGTACACTTAATTCTAAATATTTCCTATTTTCAAAATCATAAACTTTTAAATAAAATTTGCTTATAATTTAGTTTGAAGAATAAAATAAATATTGATTATCCTTGATTATATAAAATTATGTCAGAATTCAAAAACATTAAAATGTGCACCGTCACACTACCCCCTTCTTCGCCTAACTTCAGTCCTCTGAAGTTAAAAGAAATTATGGTAAGAAAAAAAAAATATAAAAATACCAAATGAAATACACAACTTCAAACAATAAACATTCTATATACACATGCAAAAAAAAAAAGAAATATAAGTACAATTGAGTGTAAAGTAAGACATTGAAACATAACACACACAAAATAATACAAACTAAATCTACTTATGACAAAAGAAAAAAAAAATAATTGAGAACCTACAGCAAAGACAAGCAACACACTATACCATATTAAAACACAAACACACATATTGTCAATACACAGTAATTAAAAGTTAAACAAACACCTTTTATCGAACATAATCATTGTAACCACAAAAGTCTTTAGGCACATGGATCCAGTAATCATTGTCACAACATAGTTCTTTAGGCACATGAATTCCGGTGAAGAGATTATCGCAGTTTGTTAATCTGGCACACGCTAATCGTTTCCAAAGTGGAGTCCAATACACTAAAGTCATTCACGCGAATCTGCTACAGTTCTGCACAACGGCATATGGCGTCTATTGGAATTGGTCCTTATTGACGTTAAAGTAAATCAATCACGTGAACGAACCGGAAAAGGATGTGCCATCACATGTGGTGCTAGTGTGTGTTGCTGTCTGCTGTTTGCTAGGTCTCTTTACATCGTTATGTTTGGACTATAAAAAATAAAGAAGAACCACACAGAAAAGAGGCAACAAAATGCAACATATATACAATACAAAAAAAAAATTATATACATGGATAAGGTATTAAACAACCTAGAACCACAAAAGAAGCTTTGGGTCAGAAAAAAAAAAGATAATCGAGAATGGTTCTAATTTGTCAATGCGTAGTAATAATTATCGTGAATTAAGACCAAATATGCACAAAAAGGTTGTTTAAGAATTTTGCGAAGTTTGTACGCTTGCCAATATGACAGAGAAAGTGTAGATTTGACTTTAATTTCCTTTGAAGTGATTTTGTTTTTGATAGATAACTTATCCCATTCTAAAGTCAAAATTGGCTTAATGTACCCTGAAATTTGAATATTGCTAATATCTGATGGAGGCGTGATTTCCCAATAGGAGGGACACAAAGACAAGAACGTGACAGGAATGATGGTGCAAAGGGAACCTGATGTTACTTCAAGAACAATTTTGCAGTTGTTGTTACGATTTCTTAAGTAGCTAATAACTGATATCAATATAAATAAGGTTGAAATTGAGACCATAAGAAAAATTCCATGATCCCAAGTTAAGATATCTTGAATATAGTCTGACATGAAGGGCTCTTCTTCAACTTGAATTGTTTCGGGTCTATATCTAAAAACAGGGACAGATGCAGCTTTGACTGACGTGGCTTTAGATGCTAACAACAATGCTGCTGACAAAGCTCTAAGTTTATAAACTAAATATCCAATGGCAACTGCACAAAGGATTGATAAACATAAAGAAATAATGGTCAAAACATTGAAAGTATCAATATCTGTTTCAGGCACAGTGAGATCACCGTTTGCAAGTGGTTCAGCTAATGACTGGAAAATTATAGCATCACGTTTTGAAGCTTTAACCATTTTCTTTAAACTTAAATGTTCTTTTTGATCCTTAGCCAAAATTGTAGACATTGAATGATTATATAATCGAAAAGCAGGAATATCTATGATAGCTTCCTCTGGAAACATTGTATATCCGGAGATCCCATTTATGGAAGATGCATTAAAGAACTGCTGCAAGAGTGCAAGGTTAACAGGGTGGTAATAAGTAGGTTTTAGTTGGGGTTTCTTATTACAAGCTGTTAGACGTGCAGGGAGATATAAATCACCTGTTGTTAGTGAGCAGTAGCAAGGGACTTTGATTAAACAGAATTTGCAACCTGGTACTTGCCTAACTTTGTTTTGACACTTGTATGAAATATTTTGACTATTGTAAACAAGAACTGAAGACTTATCTAATTCTATGAGTTTGGGTAGTAAGCGTTCTTGAACAAATCTAAAATTGCATGTTTCGTTGACAGCTTCCTTATTGTTGTTAAAAAGTGACATGAGACAAGACTTGTTAGAAGTTGATGTATAAGCAATGGTTTGAAAACAATGTTTAACCGTGTCACCTACACATGCATTAATGACAGAGTCACTGATAGCGGCGAAATAGTCATGCTTGTTAGAAATGACAATGGTATCTGGCAAATTTAGTAATTCCGTTGCATGGTTAGATGAAGCATTAATAGGAACGGGTAGTGAAATTATATTATATAAGGTAAATGGCAGTCGAAAGGTTGACAAAGGTATTTTTACCGTAATGTAGAGAGTGGAACGGTGACGTGCGAAAAAGAACTTAGAAAAAGTATAATGCACTTGTGGGTCAGTTGAAGAAACAAACATGCGTCGATAGTTCTTTGTTAGTATGGTTTGGATATCATGCAGGGTTTTCTGTAAGAGCTTTGGAGTTATGAGGATTGGTGAGAGATTACCCTGAACTAATGTTTGAACACCAAGTTTAAATTGCTCCAACTGTGTCTTTAAAGTTTCAGCTTAATTGATTGACCAAAAATATGGGGACCGTGTCAATAGCATTGCTAAGTAAAGTGACATCTTTCTTTAAGGAATTGCTTAATGAAATTAAAGCGTTATGATTTTGTTCAAGACCCAATACCATATTGTCTAATCTACGAGTAACTTCTGCTGTAAATGAAGAAAAATGACGTCCATGTCGTGCTAAAGCTTCTGTAACCTTGTTGACTGTTGAAGTAATTCGATTAATGTGTTGAGCCAAAATGTTAACATCATCAACAGTGGCTAAACCAAAAATGGATTTGTACATAGTTCCTACAAAACCCAATAAAGCTTTAGGAGATTTTCCTGATCTTGTTTCTTGAGTTATTTCAGGAATCAAGGTTTTAATTTCCTCAATGGTAGCATTGAGTCTAGCTTGACATCTAACTCGTATATTGTTCATGGTTTCAATAACCTTGTTAAAATTTGAACAGTTCACACAATCATTTGTAGAATCTAGTTGAACTGTTTTTGGTAAATTAACTGCAAACGTATGTAACCAGACATCATTGGAAAACTGTACCTTGGCTTTCTCTTGAAATACGACACCATAGTTCAGTCGAACTTTGTTTGCAACATCCACAGGTATGACCAAATGAGCAAGGGTGATGTAGAAGAGTGAGAACAACCGCATTCTGATCATGATTGATTCTAAAATACAAAATAAAGGATTCTAAGTTGTATGTTTTAATTGTGTGTTGGCCACCACACTTAGCACTAATAAACGAGAATTATCTCAAGAAACAAACATCAGAGAAGCCTTAATTGAGAGGATAAATTTGGATTTCATTAACAGAATGCAATTGTTATACTCTTGCTTGCACTAATTTTTCGTTTCAAAATAGGTCGTTTTGCGCTTACGCTTTTTACCTGACATTGTTTTTGTTGCATGGTACTCACGTACAAGTCCAGAGCCAAGATCTTCTTCTGGTAACCAACTTTTTGGATAATTACCTTCCCATTTGACTAAATACTGGCGCTTACCTTGGACATACTTTGATTTGATAATCTTTTCTATGGGAAACCAGTTATTGCTAGGATCATTCGACACCGCGGATTGATTATCATGCGCGTTTTGCGTGATTTGAGGTGAAACGGTGTCGGTCATTTCTGAATTTTGAGTTTGGTTACGTATTTGCGCGTCTTGATTTATGTTTGTATTCTCAGACGTACCTGTTTCTTGATTTCGATTGGCGACAGGTTGTAATCGTCGATCTTGCGGATCGTGATACGGCTTCAATCGGTTTGCATGTATAGACGCCTTCAAGATTTTGTTTGTCGAACAGTTTCGTAAGCAGTACGTGTTGTTTCCATTGATTTTGACGATGTAGTAAGGTCCTTCCCACTTTGCATGGAGCTTTTTGGAATACCCAACTGGCGTCTTTTCAACTTTGACAAGTACTTGTTGATATATACGAAATGATGGATCTTTGGCTTTTCGGTTGTTTGCAGCTGTTGTCTGTTCTCGTTTTTGAGAAACGTTGTGTTTTGCCGTGTCCTCGACTACCTTAAGTTCTCCTAGAAGTTCATCAAAATGTTGTTTGGCTTCCTTACCCATGGTTTCAGTAGGAATGACTTGTGCGTCGAAAGGGAGATTCATTTCCTTACCAAATAGGATCTTGAAGGGTGAGAACTGCGTTGATTCTGTGCAAGGAGAGCTTCTAAGAGACATTAACACACTTGGTAGAAGTTTTGGCCAGTTGTTTTGGTCTTTGTCAATGTATGCACGAAGACACTGTGAGATGACTGAATTGTACCTCTCTACTGGTGAGTTGGACTGCGGATGGTATGGACTAGTGGCTATCTTTTTGATTTTGAAAAATTCGCATAGAGCGCTTACCAGTTTTGACATAAAGTTTTTCCCTCTATCGGAAACAAGGGTCATTGGCGCTCCGTATCTGGCAAATACCTCAGTATAAAGGATTCTGGCGACTTCGGAAGCTTCTTGCGTCTTGGTTGGAAAGGCTTCAATCCATTTGGAAAGACTATCCGTGACCACTAGAACATGTTGGTAACCTTCGGTTGTTTTGTTAAAGGACAAAAAGTCAATGTGCCATGTCTCTAACCTGTCTGAAATCGGTAGTGGTTGAAGTGGTGCGTTTGGTTGGTTGATAGGCCTTTTGATTCGCTGACAAACATCGCATGAAGAAATGTAATCTGAAACGTCTTGATACATACCATGCCAAAAGTATTTTTGTTGTAAGGCCCGATGTGTTCTGGTTATGCCCAAGTGACATCCTCCTGCTAAGTTGTCATGGTAGGCTCGCAGGGCAGCAGTGCGTAGAGTCTCAGGTAACCAAAGTTGTTTTATTGCTTTATCATTTTCGGTCTTACCTTTTGTCCGTGGTTCATAAAGGTGATAGAGAACTCTATTGTCTAACACAAAATAGTTTTCCATATATAGGACAGACTTTGATAGCTTTTCGTCATCGGGTAACTCCTGGGTTTCCAAGTATTTGATAAGATGTTGCATTTTTGTCTCACCTTCTCGTTGAAGTTGACCAATATCATCTATGTCAGGTAAATTTGAGTTTTGTTCTGTCTCTATCATGTTTACAGATGGGTTGTCGTTGTATGTAAACACGGCCCGGTAAGTATCGTTGAATGCTGGCGATTTTCTTTCGGCAGTACTTACTATTGGTTTCGGTTCTTTATTCACGGCGCTGTCCTCAGTATCTTGATATGGTCGTCTGGACATAGCATCGGCATTTCCATTAGTTTCTCCAGGGCGATATAAAACTTCGAAATCGTACTCTTGTAATCTCAGTGCCCAACGTCCAAGTCGTCCCGTAAGATCTTTTTGGTTTTGTAACCATTTGAGAGCTCTGTGATCTGTTATGACTTTGAAATGGTTATTCGCTAGATAGACGCGGAAGTGTCTGATACCTTCTATGACAGCTAAGCATTCTCGGTCTGTTATTCCCCATTTCCGTTCGGCTTTGTTGAGCGATCGTCCACCATAAGCTACTGGGTGTTCCTTTCCATTTTGTATTTGTCCAAGGATAAATCCTAAAGCTGATGATGAAGCATCACAGGTCAAGATGAACGGTTCTGACATATTTGGGTACGTTAAGACTGGTGCCGTGGATAGCGCAGTCTTAAGAGTGTCAAATGCTTTTTGGCAATCAGTTGTCCACTCAAATGGAATTTCTTTCTGTAGAAGTTGATTAAGTGGGGTCGCAATAATCGAGTAAGAATGAACAAACTTACGGTAATAATTACAGAGTCCCATAAAACTTCTTATTTCGTTCTGATTTTTGGGAACGGGGTAATTCTGAACCAAGGAAACTTTAGAAGGATCCACCATGATACCGTCTTTGGAAAATCTGTGTCCGAGGTATGATACTTGTTCAACGGCAAATTGGCACTTGGATGGTTTGAGTGTAAGTCCAGCGTCCATCAATCTCTGAAAGACCTGTTTTAGGTGATGCAAATGAGCTTCAAAGTTCTTACTGTAAATCAGGATGTCATCCACATACACTAGCGCTTGTTTCCAGTGAAGACCTCTCAGTACTTGCGTCATGACCATTTGGAACGTAATAGGGGCGTTGCGAAGTCCGAAGGGCATGCGTGTCCACTCGTATATTCCAGTGTGGGTGATGAAAGCAGCTTTATGTTTGGAGGACGGGTCCATCGGAATTTGCCAAAATCCACTGGCGAGATCAAGTACAGAGAAAATTTTGGCATCTGCTTCTCCAATAGCATCTACGACGTCGTCTAATCTCGGAAGCGGAAATGAAGTTGGTCTAGTTACCTTATTTAACCTCCGATAATCTATCGCAAAGCGATACTCACCATTTTTCTTCGGAACTAAAACAACGGGAGAATACCAATCGGAATCTGAAGGCTCGATGATATTATTTTGAAGCATTTCATCTATTTGACGCTCAATTTCTTTTTTCATCGCGGGTGATGTGCGATAATTGGGTCCGCGAACCGGAAGTGCATCGCCCGTGTCAATGTGATGTTGATAAGTCGTACTTTTGCCTATTTGTGAAAGATTCGATGAGAAAACTGATTTGTTTTGATTTAGAAATTCTTTAAGTTGTTGTTTTTGATGAGATGTTAAATCGCAATTTGCCAAGTCAAAATCAACGTTTTCTGAATTATCAGTGCTAATGTTTGCAATCACAGGTTTGTCGTCAACACGTTTTGAGTCTAAGCCTATTACTGAATTCTGGTGAATTTCTGAAACCGTGGCAATGACTAATGACGAGGGCAGAGAGCGTTTGTTTTTAGTTGGGTTCATTATTTCCATAATTGCGCGACCGTTGCGAACGTTAACTAAACAACGCGCTCCTAGCAATTGTCGATTTGAAAGGGCAGAAGTAGGTTCTAATAGTACTGGCTTACCTGAAGTTTGTCTTGAGACCGATACATCCAAGCGTACTGAACTTTCTGGCTGAATAACAATAGCATGCAATGGTCTAACTAATCCTAAATTTGTATGTAACATACAGACTAAAGGTTTGTTACCTGGAATTGTCATGGTCTCTGACGCAAAATCTATTTCTACCTTGTTCGTAACAAGAAAATCTCTACCAATAATAAGTGAATGGTGCAGATTGTCAAAGATTAGGAACGTGTTAGTAAATGTAACATCACTAAATGTTAGTGGAAGAGTGATTTCCCCTTTGACACTATGACATTCTCCTCCTACACCTGTAATTTGCGTGAATTTGGATGAATTGATCTTAACATCCGAAGGATCTAACTTGGCAAGCATTTTTGAGTGAATACAACTAACGTCAGCACCTGTGTCAACCAAAGCATTTGTCTTAACATTCCCTACATTAACAGTCACTGTACTCTTATGTAAAGATGTTTTGAGACTAAGAACTGTTGGATCTTCCTTTTTTTGTAATTTAGCACTCTTTTTAGACTTAGACGTGTTCTTGAAAAATTTGGATTTTTGAATAGAGAGCTGTTGCTTAATTTCAGAAAGAGTCTTATCCCTAGCACTTACAGCAGCCCTTATCAATTCTTTGTCTTTGTGCCCACCTATAGAAGATCTATAGACAGGCCCGAATCCCTATTTACGATTACCTGATCTACACATTCTCTGAAAATGACCGAGCTTGGAACAATTTCTACACGTTTGATTTAGAGCTGGACAGTTCCTCCTACCCCTACAATCCATTCCACATCTATAGCATTGATAGTGTGACCTAGATTGATTGGGATTTGAGGCTCTACCCAGAATTGGCCGAAATTGAGAAAAATTCTTTTGATTTGGACCCATAGTCCTTTCAACGTGGCTAACATTCGCGGACGCCAAAGCTAATTGTTGTAATTGTTCAGACATTTGATCAAATTTAGCATGTAAGGATTCAACTTGAATACTGTCATTAGAGGAACAATTTTTTTCCGCTAATACTGCAAGTCTACGAACCTGATCAACTGTTTCAGGCTCTCTCATTGTTACATTTTGCTTGATATTTTGGGATAACCCATTTAATAAGGCACCTACTTGTAGATTTTCAGGCCAGTTGACTTTTTGGGCCTGTTTTTGAAACCTGGTTACATATTGCTCAGCTGATTCAGCTGGCAGTTGTTGAATTTTAAACAATGAAACATCGTATGTGTTGTTTTGCACTCTAAATCTGTCTAAGAATGCAGCGGCCACTTCTTCGAAACCTCTGTTCTTAATTCTCTGATCTAAGTTATCATACCAGAGAGAAGCGGAACCGGTTAAATGGAGCGGGAAACCGGCTGCTTGTCTATCATCATTCAAATTTGTAAATACTGAATACTGGCGATACCTTGCCAGCCAGGCGACGGCATCTTCATCGCCACCGCCGAACTTTTCAAATGAAAAGGAAGACATTACCTCGTCTTCTTGTTCTGCACAGTCGAAGTCGAAGTCCTCGTCGTCTTCCAAGAACGTTGTTCGTAGATAATAGTTGTGCGGTCTTGGCATGTGAGTTTGAGAGGAACGGGATCTTTTTCTCCACCACGTATTACGGCGAGCTTTCAGCCGCCAGGGAATTAGCTCTGGATTGCCTTACGCTAGTACACCTTTGTCCTTGGCCCTTTGGATAGTCCTTGTTGGCCCGACCTTTAAAATATGACAAGGTTGAGGTTAAACAATGTTTATTGTCTCGTGTCCCGAGCGTAAGTAAGTATATTACCATAATAAAGATCAATTAATTTACAAGATGTTATTGATTGATATTAATGTACAAAACATGAATATTCATATTGAATTAAATGATCAAGTACTTAAATTTATATTAAAGATACAATACAGTGGTCCGCCATTAAATATTGGCGGCCATATTGAAAACTTACTTCCGGTTACATTTCCGGTGCTAAAATTATTACAAAAGTTATGGCGTCTGATACAATTTAACAAGTAACATCATTTTAACAAAATAACATTGAACACAATATTGTAGAAGGAAACCGAACACTATACTTAACTTTAATAATAACGCGACGAAGTACGATATTTATTCCCGGACTTAGTTAACTTTTTGAAGGAATTTATACTTAATTATGAGATGACTAATAATTAATCTTTTACAGTAAATATGTATCCTAACTATAATTCACAAATGATAATTCTAACTGTTAATTTAGAATAAAACTGAATGCATAACTAAGAATGCTAAATATTTGTTAAAAATATAAAATAAGTAAAAGTTTCAATACTGACCTTTAAAATATGACAAGGTTGAGGTTAAACAATGTTTATTGTCTCGTGTCCCGAGCGTAAGTGACGAGAGGGAGACGAGAGAACAAACTTAAACCCTCAACCTGTCCTTTGAGAGGTCACTCAAGGGGGATAATTATTTTTAATTATGATTGTCATTAATAGAATTTAATTGATATCCCTATCGGAGCCTCACAGGGATAGCGTCCCTTATTACCTAGAGTTTGATTTAACTTGCCGAAGAGATTCTCACTTATTCTGGCATCTATTGTTAAGAGTTAATCCCGAAGTGATAGTAATTAACTCAAATACGTATGTTCTGACAGATGAATAGATGGACAGGCAAATGTTTATATTACAAATTAACTTTACCATTGATAATTGCCGATATGTGAGAAAGTATTACTTAAAATAAATTGTAACATATGTTTGATCAAGAAATAAAGGGAACTTATGCGTGAATGTTAATCCGAACAAATAAACTAATTTATTTATTTAGAAGGTACACTTAATTCTAAATATTTCCTATTTTCAAAATCATAAACTTTTAAATAAAATTTGCTTATAATTTAGTTTGAAGAATAAAATAAATATTGATTATCCTTGATTATATAAAATTATGTCAGAATTCAAAAACATTAAAATGTGCACCGTCACACTTACAACATTTCACTCAAAAAATGGCATACGTGTATAATGACAGTCACCAACCATAACTGAAGAAAGATGTTTTGCTACAAAGATGTCTAGAAGTTAATACATGTTTGAATAACTAAATCAGTATGAGGTTAGATTAATAGGCTTTTAATTGGTTTAGATGCAAAATCTTCTGAAGTATGTTTATATACATATACATGTACTTCTAAAGGTTTTGCAGTATAATTCATAGACAATTTCATCAGAATATTAAGATGTAAAGATTGCCATAAATACTAGAGTTCTTCCATGGAATAAATTTTTAGACCATCATGTAGCACAGGAGGAGTTTTATTTTGAATATTTTTGGCCAATTTATGACTAAAAACAATATCAAAAACAACATTTAGTCTTTAACATTCATCATGACAATTTGATATCAATGTTGTCTTTAAAAGTGTAGAAAAAGCCTGATTTTTATGTTCAGAACCCATATATAGCACCTGTTTCCATGGAAATAATATTGGGGACATACATATTTTTATAGTTCAAATTAATGAAAATGATCAAATTAATAACTTCATGGATTTTGATGGAATCGGTAGATATGTAAAATGTTGATTTTTATATTTTTGTTGCCATGGCAACGGTTTCACTTTATCAAGGAAATTTGAAAAATCTTCTTTTTTACCTAAATTTTCACATTTTTGATAACAGAAAATTAAAAGTTTAAATAATAGAAGCATGGATTATACTAATTCAGGTCATTTTAATTATAAAAGTTTGATAATTTATAAAATAAATCAATTTTTTCAATGAAAATAATATTCGAGGTGAAATGTGAAATACGTTAAATTTGGCGTCCTTTACTAAAAATATGGGACGGGCAATATCTTTGAAAATCATATTAAATGATGAAGCTAATCTCCCTGAATAAATTGATATATAGCATGTGTGCATATTGAAAAAAATAAAAGTTGGAGGGAGACGCAAACCTTACCTTAAGTCTTGAAGAGCGACGGTTCTGTGATCTTTCATCTTTGCCGCTTCTGTACATTTATGCTGTTTTGAAGTTGTTGCCAACTTCGTTTCTATGTTTTTTATTTTCTTCAATTCATCTCTGGGTTGAAAAAATATATATCTAAGTTGTAAGTGTATAAATGTGTATGTGTGTGTGTGTGATGTGATGAACTTTTTAAAAAATCAATCAATGTTTACCTGATTATTGCGTTTTTCATTGCACCGTCAGGACATGCCAGTAATTTAGACAATTTAGTAGACAGTCTGTCCTTAAGTTGTTTTGCTGTGGATTTTTTTTATAAAACTTATGTGTATCCGAAGGTAATTGATGCAAATTGTCGAGCATTGCATCTTGTATTTTAACCCATGAACAAGGATGAACTTGATAGGCCCTAACCAACATTATAATTTCTTGATCACTGAATTTGAATAATTTCCTTTTGCCTATGGTAAAAGTTGTTTCCAAGTTCTCTATAAAATTAATTTAAATTGAACAGAATTGATAATTGTTTAAAAAATTATAAAAATACTTTTCAAACCTTGAATTTTGAAATCATGAAAGGTGTGTTAATTCATGACAGGTAAGAGTAATGATTCTTTAATTTTGAAAGCTTTTAAAAGGTTTTATCCATACGAGTCATTATTTCAAAACTGGTCACTTTCAGTTGTATGAAAAGAGTTATCTCTGTTTGTAAAATTATAAACACGTACAATAAATCAAACACACTCCGCCAGGCTTGTAAGTATAACTTATCTAATTTATAGTTCTAAAACTAGCAGAGACAGTTAATTCTTGGCGGTATTAGCTCATAATTTAGTTTTTGAAAAAATTGAAATGGTAAAAAAGCAATTTTGAAAATCATTTTATCAAGATGAACTGAAAAAAAGGAAAACTCATCAAAGCCATGCATAGATATACTTAATTAAGACATACCTTATTGAATGAATATCAGGCAATTCATTTTTATCGATGTTCATAATATCAGATGAAATTTTCAACACGATTTGAAAACAGAACATGGCTCGTGATTCGTGAACTTGATTGGTGAAACCGTTTTGAGATACTAATACAAAAGATTGTTAAAAACACAATTCATTGAATCAGAGAGAGAGAGAGAGAGAGAGTCATTTAATGCAAAAATAGGTCTGATGATAGATACAACTTTTTCCTCAGACTGGCAAATATGCATCCTTAGGACCTTACAACACCAAAAACCATAAGAAAAATTGGGTATAATTGCTACTTTGCAGTGTTACCATGGAGACAAAGTACCAGTGCTTAAAAGTGAATTATTTTTCGCTGCATTAAGATTTAAATTGCCATATAACCAAGAAACAAATTAAAGGACTCAGCTTGAATCATACTTATCTGTTAGAACTGAAGTTGAATATCATATATTGATAAAAATTGATGAAGAAATCAACACTGTTGCTATGGTTACCAAGAAGGGAAAATGTTCGATTTTGTGAACTTTATATTAATATTAAACCCCGTGTGCCAACTTCTTGCATCCACTTAGAGATTGGATGATAGTCAAAATTAAAAGTCAGGTAAGCTGTTAATAAATATCAATCATAAAAGTTTTGGGAATCTACATTTAAGGGTACGTATCCAAGGACAGAAAATACTTTTCAGGTTTTTAAGCATATATTTTCTGCTTATTTCCATAGCAACGCTCTATTTAAAGAATCTAAACTGAATTTTTTCAAATGGGAAAACTAGAAGCACACCAACATCTTCAAAAATTGATCATCAGTTATGAGGAAATGTGCTTTTTAAAAAGATAGGATCAGATTGAAACATACAGAGTGTTACTTTGAAGGCTCTCTGTGGTATAAAAACCTTGGCAACCATTGCCAACCAAAATGTAATATCATATTTTGTTCTTGGTATATGTTTCAAGGCTCTTTTTTCTATTATTTGGTCACATTTCATCCTATAATTGCTTTTTATTTTTACGTGTATGACTTTATAAAATTCAATGAATATTTTTTTTACTTTTAAATACTTTGTTACCATAGTAACGTATGTAATAGTTGATTTACCAAACATGTTTATCATGCATTTGAGACATCTGACCTTCAACTTTTGGAAACAGTCATTGTCAATTGTTTGCGTTGTCGCAAATGTTAACTATGGGGCTCTAAACATGTTAAAAAATGCCATTTTTCGAACTTTAAGACATGTTGCCATGGTAACTATAAAACATAGCAACCAATTTTTGCCTCATTTCAGTTTAGGGTATCAAAGACTTTTATCATACAGAGTTTGGAGAAATTCTGAG
Organism: Saccostrea cuccullata; assembly: GCF_032062105.1. Classification (NCBI taxonomy): domain Eukaryota; kingdom Metazoa; phylum Mollusca; class Bivalvia; order Ostreida; family Ostreidae; genus Saccostrea; species Saccostrea cuccullata. The sequence goes on from NW_026923055.1 coordinate 14,880, forward strand.
ACTATGCGTGCCACAGCTCCTATATAAAAGTTCAAGTCATTACAGAGAATGGCTCTTAAAATGATCCCACGTTTTTCATGTTTTTATATAGTTTAAATTGACTTAAACTGTGTCTGATATTTTAATCCTAGTGGGTTAAATCCCGGATATCTATAAAAGGCGATTGATTTTAATTGCGTAATTTACAGGAAGGCCTTATCTCTAAAATCAAGTTGAAAGTTCTTTTTTTAATTTAAGCCCGTCTGAACTTATCAAAAATACGCCATATATATGACCTTAATTATTCATTCACTTGTGTATTAATTTTCTATACAGTTACTGTACTCTCTAACGTGTCAATTAAATGCTATGGTCAATATTATTGGCTTTATAATTTATAATTACATATAGTTACATGTAAATCTTAATATGAACATGATCTATAAAAAAGCCTATACACTAGTAATAATTGAAGAAAAAATTCATCTTTTTTCATTTTTTAACTGCCCCTCGTTAAAGATCCGCTTTGAAAGGTATGAAGTCCGAAATACGCTATTTCGCAAATGTAATGGAACGCATGAAAGTCATCTGCTCCTCTGAACGAAAAATGACATTCGGTGATTTATTGTTCGTTGAAGTGATAACCTCTTTTACAAAGGCATCTTCATATTTATTATTCAGGTTTTTTTTACAGTGTATGGCCTCATTGGCTAGGTTCTAAGTATTTTTAGAATATTTCTTCTTTTCATAGTTGTTTATGGAATTCCTTGCGGTTTAAAACGCAATTGGATCATCTGAGTTGTTCTCTCTAACCTTTCTTTAGGCAGCTGCTTCTTGTCTACGTTTTTTTTTAATGTGTATAGCATCCCTTTAGAATTTTATTTTCACTGAAAGGGATACGCCACCAGTTGCAGATGGAGAGCTGCAAATAATTTTGTCTTATACTCTGCACTTAAGGCCATTGATCAGTGATGGATCTTTTTCGTGCTAGCTCCTACTGCTACACGGGACTTTGGTTTATAGAGTATATCCGAAGGACCTGTCTTCACCTCCCACATGTCTAGGTTTGATTGCATTAGCTCTTACTGATGGCTACTAGTATTTTGTCTTTGATATTTAATTTTTTTTTTCTGATTTGCCATGCATGCTCGGACGGTCCACCAGATAATGTTTAATACCCAGGCACAGAAAAAAAAATCTCAAAAAAATAATTCATTTTCATGAAATAATCTTTAAAGTCCTGCTGTCGCCCGCGTGGCGCAGTGGTTAGAGCACTTGCTCTAGAGTCGCGAAGTAAGAAGTCAATCCTTACGTCGCGGGTTCGAATCCCACTGTGGGACGTGGAGACCGGTCCTTCGGATGAGGCCGTATAAACCGAGGCCCCGTGTCGCAGTTGGTGCTGGTAGGAAAAAGATCCCTCACTGCTCAAAGGCCTGAGTGCCGAGCATAGGACAAAATTTGTGGCCCTCCACCGGCAAGTGGTGGCGTCTTCATATGAGTGAAAATTCTCAAGAGAGACGTTAAACAACATACAATCAATCAATTATTCATAATTATCTCCCCTTGGAAAAGGGCGTGGCCCTTTATTTGAACAAACTTGAATATTCTTTACCCAAGGATACTTTGTAGCAAGTTTGGTTGAAATTGGCCCAGTGGTTCTTGAGAAGAAGATGAAAATGTGAAAAGTTGACAACGATAAATTTGAATTTCAAATAACATTTATTAATAATAACAAGTATACATGTACAATAATAAATGTCAATACACAATAATATATAAGTTAAAATTATGACATACGAGTGGAAAATGTCAAATTCGTAACAATGAGATGGAATTTTCTGGGGATTTGAACATCGGCATTTTGGCAACTTCAACACTTCTGACACTGTGTTTTAAATGGCTGGGTTCATTAAATATTTCTTTGAGGCCCAATAGACATGTTTATTCAATATGGTGCTGAAACTATTCATGCGAAGCAGTCGTACTTGAAATAATTGCACACAGACTACATGTACTTAGGTCGCATGGTAAACATTTACTACAAAGTTCCCAACTTATTGGATTATGTTATGATATATATTGAGATAACGAACGGTATTTAAGATCAAAAGCCTACAAGATACGAACAGAGCAAACACGGACCTCCAAAACAGGTGGGATCAGGTGCCATGGTAGATTAAGCATCCCCTGCCGACCTGTCATCCGCCGTGTGCTCCTTGTGATGATCGGGAAATAATGGAAAGATCCGTCGTCATTCAGTGTATAAATAATGGACTAATAATTAGTATGAAAAACGCGTCAGTCAGCATTTGACACAATAATATATAAGTTAAAATTATGACATACGAGTTAACCCGTTCTCCGATTCAGTTCGATGGATGAAGGAGGAGGGGTATATTTTGACAAGCAAAAATGAAGCTTTCATATTATTTATGACACAAATAAATATTGTGCTTACTAGTGCAGAGAGACATGCTTCTTTAGGATAAGGGGAGCTGCCCAATCTCTCTGTTGAATAGTAGTTTACATGACATGGCAAGTGTTTAGATGCCAGTGACAAGTTTTAAAATGCCTAATCAAAAGCTCTGGGTTCTCGTTGCAGGAAACCAGGCTATGGTGTTGGGGACACTGGCTGAGCAATCGCTTCCCATGACCATGGCTCCTGTCCTTATCAACTTAACTAAAGAACTTGCAAAAGATAGGAAAGCTTTGCAAAATCTAAGCATGGATAGGACTAGTGCATCGTACAAAATGACCCATGGTTTAGCTAAGACTATCCGTGAACGGACTTTGGAAACACTACGTACCAGTCCATTTTCATTAAATATTGATGAAGCTACATCAAACAATAACAAGCATGTATTGGCAGTTTTGGTGAGTTACTTCCTTGAATCTGAGGGACGCATAGTCTTGGAACATTTAACTTCAATTGAACTTGTTACAGTGGATACATCATCTTTGTTGAAGGCATTAGATGAAGTATTTAACTCCAATGGTATTCCATGGGTTAATGTTGTTTCTATTCTCATGGATTCATGTGCAGTAATGAGAGGTTCCAAAAATGGATTGGAGAAAAAAATCAGAGAGTCAAGAGCCCCAGATCTTATAGACATAGATGGTGACATTTGTCATCACTTGCATAATGCAAGCAAAAAGTTGTGTGCTCCATTTGATTACTGGGTGGAGTCCCTCTTTACAGATCTCCACACAGACCATCGCTGGTCTGTAGACTTGAGAGAAAAACTTGCCGAGGTCTGTGAAATACTAGGGATAAAGTTTACAACACCAGAGAGATTTGTAAGTCATAGATGGATGACTTGTTATGATATTGCTGCTGGAACACTACGGCTCTGGGATGCATATTACGTCTTCTATTTTGGATTTCTGAAGTTGGAAGATAGAAAAATTTACCAGCCTGTTATCAGAAAGATTTTAAATGACAGGAAAGTAAGTGAACCTGCAAGAGCAAAACTAGATAGTATTCACAACTACCTGAAGAAAAAGTCGATGACAAGCGATGGAAAGATGAGAAAAACAAGGATTTTTGAAAAGGTAATTTTATTTTCCATTGAAAAGTTGTAGTGGCATGGAAATTAATATGTATCATAATGGTTTATTATAATATATAGTTAAATAATTTGCTTTTGAAGGTGCTGTTCCAAGAAAAGAGAACTCTCCTGGTGTTGCATTTCTACACTTCTGTTTTCCCAATATTAAAGGAGTATGTTATGATGTTCCAAACAAAACAGCCCATGGTCCATCGGCTTTATGACAAACAGCTGGAATTATTCAAGATTTTCATAACGTACTTCCTGAAGCCAGAGGCTTTTACAAGAAGATCTGGAAAGCAGATGAAAACTGTTGAGATTGAGGACAAAAATTTTCTCACCAAAGAAGATATGTTTTTGGGTGGAAAAACAAGAAAGTTGGTCTTATCAATGCCAAAGAAAGACTCTATCACTGAAATGTTTTTGGAAAAAGTGGTATCTGGCTACAAAAGCTGTGGCATATATCTACAGAACAAATTACCACTAGACAATAAAGTACTTAGGAGTTTGAGTGCATTAGACCCAGATGCAAGACAACATAGCTCTTTCCTGAAAGCTCTGAAAACTCTTGGAGGTATAATTCCAGCTAGACTCACAGAGGAAGAAGAGGACTGCATAGAAGCAGAAATACACAGGTATCTTAAGTTATTACCTTTGAGTTTTGCATAATAATTCCTTAATTTTTTAAATATTATGGACTCTGTATATACTTGCACTCTTACAGATTTCAAGCTGATGACTGTCTGCCTCAAGAAACAGAAAGAGTGGATTCCTGGTGGGGGATTATAAAGAAATCTGGCCAGTATCCTGCCTTATCAAAAGTGGCCATAGCTGCCTGCACCATCTTCCATGGACCCATGGTGGAATCCTCTTTTAACACAATGGGAGATATAATGGATCCAAAATCTTCCAACATGGCAGTTGAGACATATAATTCAATTCAAACTGTCAAATACTTCATTAAATCAAGAGAAACAACAGCAACAAAATTATACAGGAGAGATGATTTTCTTTACAGTCCAATTGATAGACAGCTGACAAGAAATATTATGAAATCAAGCTGTACTTACAGGGAGAGGCTGAAGAAAAGAAATCATGATGAAATGGAAAGAATTAATAAATTACAAGTGAAGAACACAAGTGAATTGGACTCAAAGAAAAAAGCTAAGCTAACACTTCAAGCTGAGGCAGAGAAAGATCTTCAAGCTCATGTCAAACAGCAAGCAAAACAATCAAGATTAAGAATTCTAAAGGCTTTGGCTGAAAAAAGAAAATTGAAAAAATAATTTGTGTCAATTGAAATTGCATTTGAATAAATCAAGGGTTTAAATGTTAATTTAGTTTCCTTTTTCTTGGTGAAAAAATGGTTCTCAGATATCTCTGGAAATTAAATTTTAAGCTCTAGAATATGTGAAACTCCAGGAGCTTCCGGGGGGCTTCGCCCCCCTGGGCCCCCCAGCAGGGCGCTGCCCTGCACCCGCTGGGGGCCTGTAGCGGCCCCCAGACCCCCGACTGATTTTATTTCCTCCTTTTTCTTCCTCTGCCAATCACATCCCTGTTATGTGAAAAACCTATTTCGTGGGAGTGGGGACAGAAGTTCACTTTTACTAAACCTTCAAATCTGAAGTCTTTTCATATCAACTGAACAAGGGTCGGTATTTTCTAGAATTTGGAATTCGAAGGTCAATTTTAGTTGGCTTAGTATATTAAGGGAATGGGGTACCGCACCACTCTAAATCTGCACGTGCAGCATACACGATGGGATAAAGTAGTATCTGGTTATATGATGATTATTCAATCAGAACTTAACCTAGATATAATTATTTAATACCATTATAAGGAAAATCTGCAAAGAAAATGTACGTTAACTGTTGATGGACCAACCGAACGACCGAAAGGCAGCAGCAAAACAATATGCCCTCCATTCTTTTATACGGTCATTTAAACGAGTTCTTAAGTGTTGATCAAACATCTTCTAAAGATATTTTCAATATTTTACACAAAAACAAGTAAACTGGATAAGCATCTGATAAAACGATCAATCCAAAAAAGAGCGACAGTATCACACCTCCTACTGTTCCCAATGACGTTGATGATTTACGATTATCTTTTGCACAAGTCAGCTTTCTAACTGTTGAGGAAAGATTTCCTTCATTCACCATTAGCGCCCGTTTCCTCCGGTGAATCAATTCTTCAAGTGATGCAGAAACGTACTGACAAACGCAAATACAATTCACTGTTCCATTTGTAATTTGTATTGGCGTGTTTGATGCTTCCTGTGTTGTGCTCTTGGATTCTGCTGTATTCTCTCCCTCTGTAGTGAAAAGTTGTTCAGTTACGGTAAATAACGACGCCTGTTCCGTGGTCTTCAGGGTTCCCTGTTCTGTACTTAATAATGTCCCCTGGTCTGGAGTAAAGGTTGTCTCCGGATCCTTACTTGATAAATGTGTTGGTATTGTACTTGAAAATAATACTGATTCTGTTGTTAATGTTTCTTTTTCTATTGTTGTAATGACAGTGGGTTCCATTGTAAGAAAAGTTCCTTGTTCTGATGTTGACGTTACCTCCTGTTCTGGGTCTGTTCTTGTCTCTGACTCCGCAGT